>NC_045444.1:26863667-26969864 GCF_002776525.5 Piliocolobus tephrosceles | reverse complement strand
CCTTCCTTCCTTCTTTTTTTTTTTTTTTTTTTGACAGAGTCTTGCTCTGTTGCCCAGGCTGGAGTACAGTGGTGTGATCTCAGCTCACTGCAAGCTCCGCCTCCCGGGTTCACGCCATTCTCCTGCCTCAGCCTCCTGAGTAGCTGGGACTACAGGCGCCCGCCACCACACCTGGCTAAGTTTTTGTATTTTTAACAGAGACGGGGTTGTACTGTGTTAGTCAGGATGGTCTTGATCTCCTGACCTTGTGATCCGCCTGCCTTGGCCTCCCAAAGTGCTGGGATTACAGATGTGAGCCACCATGCCCGGCCTCTTTCTTTCTTTTTTAGAGATAAGGTCTCACTATATTGCCTAGATTGGAGTGAAGTAGTGTGATCACAGCTCACTACGGCCTTGAACTCCTGAGCTCAAACAATCCTCCCACCTCAGCCTCCCAAGTATTTTGTAGTAGAGATGTGCACCATGACACCTGCTAATTTTTAAATTTTTGTTTAGAAACGAGCGTCTGTCTATGTCTCCTAAGCTGTTCTTGAACTTCTGGCCTCCCAATTCTCCCACCTTCATTTCCCAAAGTGTTGGGATACAAGCATGAGCCACCACACCCAGTCACACACAGTTTGAAGCAGTTTTCAGCAAACAGACCATAAATACTTCTATCTGGTTATATTTAAAAATGTGTGTTCTACATCCCAAGACAGTGTATAGTTTTTTATAGTCCTTATATTAAGGAAATTAAATTATATAGCACTTCATATTTGTTTGCTAACAGTACTCAATTGCATATATGTAGTTTAAATGCTTTATAATAACTATATGGATAAACTGACCAGGTGGAGTGGCTCATGTCTGTAATCACAGCATTTTTGGGAGGCCAAGGTGGGTAGATCACTTGAGGTCAGGAGTCTGAGAACCAGCCTGGCCAACATGGTGAAACCCTGTCTCTATAAAGATACAAATAAATTAACCAAGCATGGTGGCATACACCTGTAGTCCCGGCTACCTGGGTGGCTGAGGCACAAGAATTGTTTGAACCCAGGAGGCAAAGGTTGCAGTGAATGATTATTGAACCACAGCACTGCAGCCTGGGTAACAGGGAGACTCCCTCTCAAAAATAAACAAAAAACAGACTTTATGGAGAAGCTAATAAAACAATAAAACAACCTGTGAGTAGTTGAGGGAAAGTTTATATTGTAACTTCATTTGATGTTCAAAGATGGTAAGGCCAAATCTTGTTTCAGTGATTGAGTTTAATGCCATGTTTCTTTGAACAAAAATAAATTATAGAATTTTGAAATGACATAGTTTATCTGAATAATCTAGACTTTAAAATAGTACAAATATAAACTTTGACCCCTCCAATGTAATCATGCAAACTCTACTTCGACTTTTAGTTTGGTGGACATTTCAAGTCTTTGATTAATCATAGAATCATCGAGTGAAAGGTATACTCTCACGTTAACTCCATGGTGTTTCTTTTTATTTTTTATTTTTTGAGACAGGGTATCACTCTGTTGCCCAATGTCTCTGTCATGCAGTGGCACGATCATAGCTCACTGCAACCTCTGCCTCCCAGGGCTCAAGCCCAGAGCTTCTCACCTCAGCCTAGTGAGTAGCTGGGATTACAAGTGCCCACCACCACTCCCAGCTATTTTTTTTGGTTATTTTTTGGTATAGATGGAGTTTTACCATGTTGCCCAGGCTGGTCTTGAACTCCAGGGCTCAAGTGATCTAGCCACCTTAGCGTCCTAAAGTGCTGGGATTACAGGCATGAGTCACTATGTCCGGCCCCATTATGCTTTTTTTTTTTTTTTTTTAAGTTAAACGTTTGAAAATGCTTAACTAAGATTTAAAAGTAATATGTATTGTATACCTATTCTATATAATCACTCACAGAGAGAGAGAGAGAAAGCACAAATTGTGAGTGTAGCTCTATAAATTTTCACAAAATGAATACGTCTGTAACTATGACACAGATTAAGAAATAGACTATTACCAATACACCTGAATACTGATTCCTGCCTTCCCCCAGTACCTACCCCCTGCTGGTTCCAGGGAGAAGACGACAGGTATGTGAAGCAAACCAAGGCAAAACAGCCAAGACCAGCCTAGATCAAATGACTCCCAGATAAATGATTGAGCTCAGAACAAGATCAGCAAATGCACACAGCCATCCCCTGCCTAATCTCTAGGACCTCACATGGAAAAGTGATAAACACATAATGCCACTGAGGTTTTGTTGCTGATGGAACAAATACACACATCATCTCTATCTCCTGGAATAGTGTACAATAGAGAAATTGAGATCATGAAATTTGTTGCATTAAAAAAGAGGCTGACATCTAGAGCTCTGATGACACAGTGGCATTGAAAAGAAATAAGCTAAACTGAATTCCTGGAAGGACAGCACTAATCATCCTACGATGCTACTCTTAGAAACTAAGATAAATAGATCTAGAACTCATGAAGTTGACATTGGTTTTTGGCGGGAATATATTTACTAAAGTGTATGTATTTAATTCACTTAGATTTTGTGGATGCCAATCCAGAGGTGGTATGAAACCATGCCTGCATGAGCAAAGAGCAGCAAGTATTGAATAACGAGTTCAGCAGAGTTTCACAACATAAGCAATTAAAGGAAAACTAAAGTTCTTTTATTTTCATTAAAATTGTGCCTGTACAAAATTGTAATCTGAGGTCTGTGTCACTCTATTTACTCTGATAGTAATGACCTGCCAAATTTTCTCATCCTTGGGAAGATTTTCACCACTCTGGAAACTCATCTCTCTTTGAGAATTCACTTTATTTTTGTATGCAGAATAAATTTGTTGACAGTAAAAACAGGTTTCATGGAATAGAATTTACATTTTTATTATAGTTTGTCATTTGTTCTTCCTAAAAGTATACTAAATGACCAGTTAAGATTTTTTCTGAAGATCTGGAAGTTTCTTAGCTTGCCCAATGTAAAACAGCAAGGAAGTATCAAAGCTGGTATTAGAGCTCAGACCTTGTGGGTTTAAGTTGATGTTATTTCTGTCACATACGGGTAAGATGTCAATCATTTCGTGAATTACCCTTTTGCCATAATGTATTGCCACTTATTCTGAAGATTGCAACCAAAGCTGTGAGTAGTTGCAGAAAATTCAGACATCCATGGTAGGCCAGTGACAGACAGAATGATATTGGGTTATGATACCTTTCTTTTTTTCTTTTTTTTGAGATGGAGTCTCGCTCTGTTGCCCAGGCTGGAGTGCAGTGACACTATTTTGGCTCATTGCAAGCTCCGCCTCCTGGATTCACACCATTCTCCTGCCTCAGCCTCCCGAGTAGCTGGGACTACAGGCGCCTGTCACCATTCCTGGATAATTTTTTTGTATTTTCAGTAGAGACAGTATTTCACCATGTTAGCCAGGATGGTCTCGATCTCCTGACCTCGTGATCCGCCCACCTCGGCCTCTCAAAGTACTGGGATTACAGGCTTGAGCCACTGCGCCCAGCCTCCTGGGTTATGATACCTTTCAATGACCTTAACATTTTGATTATGCAGGATAATAATGCTGACTGCTATCGTAAACACCCTTCCAAATATTATTAGTTTTACACAAAGTTTATATCTATGCAGTTCAGGCAGTTCCTCCTTTAAATAATGACTCAGGGTCCAAGATCTTTCCATCTTATGATGCTGACATCTTTTAAAAATGGCAGTAGAAGAGGAAAGATTCATGGATAATGCCATGAATGGTTTTGTGGCAAGGCCTGGATAAAGCGCACATCATTTCCATCTGCATTCGTTGGGGATGAGTTATGTGTTCCCTACTTAAATACAAGAAAAGCTAAAAAATGTAGTGCTGCTATGTACCTAGGAAAAGAGAATTATATGATTTAACACCTGGCCAGTTTCCACTGTGTAACTGAAACATGAAGAGAAGTGTATTAAATTGAAAAGAAAGCAAAGCATTGTAAGACATAAAAACAGTGAGTCATACAGCATAGAGAGAGGGAGGGAAAGAGGGAGAGAAGACGTTTAGATCTAGGCTGATCTCTATTTCTTTAATGAGGAGGAACTGGAAACTGATCTGAAAAATGTGTGTACGTGTAAAATTTTCTTAACTTTGTATTTATACAGTTCAAGATAAAAAAAAATCCCTGTAGGAGTTATTAGAGATAACTGAAGTGAGAATCTCGTCCATGGTTATGAAATTCAATATTGAGATGCTCAGAATGGCTCAAATTAGGCATTGTTGAAAGCTGCTCATTTCTATCTCGGTATATGCTAAACACTACTTCATCTGCAGATTAGCCTGTGCTTGTTTCCTAAAATGTACAAGGGAGATACCAATCATACCTAACTCATAGTGACAGCTATGGATTAATATGTGTATTATATATTATTATATATCACCTATAAATGCTACTTTTATCTTATATTTGCTATAATTTATCATGTTAGAACTGAAAATCTAGATCATTTTCATCACTGGATTATTTTGAGCACCTGGGTTTGATTTTGTCTGTGCAGATCAAAACTCAGCAATAATACATACTTATTTGCATATCTGCGGCCAAACTCTTCTCTTGAGTTTGAAATGTTTCTTCAGTAATTTTTTAAAGTTCCTGACTGTTTTTTGTTGTTTTTTATTTTTATTTTTTCCTGTTTGAAATGACATCTAGACCAGAGGCAAAACTATTTGAGTCACGGCAACTTAAAACAAGTATTACTGAAAGATGACTACTTTTCAAGGGGTATTGACTGTTTAAATTCCCTTCCTTGATGAATACTAGAGAGCTAGGATAATTTGAAGATTATATTACCTTTTCTTTGGTGGGTCAGCAATAAAATTATGATAATGAAATAGCTTGGAGTCCCTCATTACAGAGATCACTTAAATTAGTGAAGTACTGCATAAAACCTTTTAGAACATTTGTAATGGTATGTATATAGTAATCTTTTATTTATATCAGGGTCACTGCATTTATTAAAGGCATTTTTGCTTTTATAAGAATTATATAGAAGAGTTAAAACAGCTTTTAGTATATTGACAATAGTATTATTCTTGCTGCTTCAGAGGCCTCATTTTCTAAAGATTTATGTACCTTTTTCTCACTCTTATGTGAAGAAAAGCAAGGAAATTGTATGCTGAGACTTTGAAATGTGTTGAACAATTCAAAAAAGAATTGATATAGTCAGCAAACAGGGCTGCCTGGTGCTTCTCACATGAGGCTTGTAATAAAATTGGCTACCAAATTGCAAGTAATCAGAAGAAATAGACTTGATTGTTCTTTCCACTTTAACAGGCATATTCCAAACTATTCAAAAGTTGAAGGGGATTTTTCTTCTGTCAAACCTATATAAAAAGCACAGAAGTTAGTTACTCACAAAACTATAAATGATATGGGTGATTAAAGAAGATGGCTAGAGGTGTGAGAAGCTTATATTGTAGTAATTTTTTGCCATTAAACTATGTTTCTCTCACTTCTAAGTGGGAGCTAAACAATGGGTACACATGGACATGTAGAGGAGAATGAGAGACACCTAGAGACTCCAGTGGTAGGGAGGTTTGGAGGGGGATGAAGGCTGAAAACTTAACTGTTGGGCACAATGTTCACTGTTCAGGTGATGAGTGCACTAAACACCCAGCCTTCACCACCACACAATATGTCCATGTAACAGATCTGCACTGTCTGTACTGGTGCCCTCTAAGTCTGTTAACAAAAAAAAAAAAAAAAGGAAAAAAGAAAGAAAATAAATTAAAGAGAAAAATAGACAAACTATGACTCTTCTCAGGGCCAAATGATTTGAAAGAAAATCTTTTAACATGATTAACTTTATGTTGAAATGACGCCACATTCAAACTGAGACTGGTTTTGCCAGTGGTTAGAGCACTACAAGGAGTGCTGACTGTTACCACTAACCATTCCTGTTGCTCTCTGCTTATGATTATTTCTGCAAGGCTCTGCAGCTTTTTGAGAGAAGTACTATTATCGTCTCTCTTTTTCAGATGGGAAAACTGAGGTAATGAGGGATGTTTAACTTGTTGACTGGCATACATCTAGCATATGGTAAAGCCAAGTTTTAAAACCAATATATAATAAAAGAAAAACCTAAAATAGTCTCGATTTAATCTCTATTCCATCATAGGCCCAGAGTATTGACTTTAGAAAGTTCATTATATGTTCAATTAAAGTCAGTGGTTTTGAAAGCTTTTTATTTATTTATTTATTTTTTTTTTTAGCATTACTCCAAGCAGTAGTGAGATGACAAACATAAAGAAGCATGATCCCTGCCCTTGAATCACTTGTAGTCTAATTAGGGCAAAAAAATTATAGACATAAAATGTAGAGTAAAACAATATATTTTTTGGAAAAAAAATCGTATAAAAAGACCAGAGGAAGCATGTTAAGTCTGAATCTGGAGTTCAGGGAATATTTTCTGGAAAGCAGACTGATTCCTGTTGGTTCTGAAGAATAAAAGGAAGTTAGCCAAGTGAAGTAGGGAGGAGAAATACATTCTCACTGAGAGAAAAAGCAAGCAAGCATCAAGAGTCATGAAGGTCTGTCATATCCTATGAATGGCAGGCTGGTCAACATTAGGGAGAAGGCATGAGAAAAGAAACTGGATATAGCCACAAGAGCAAGAAGAGTCATGAAAGGTCTTTTACACCATGAAAATAAGCTGTAATGTTACCTGCTAGAGCAAGGAGGAACTTTGGGTGCTTTAAATGGAGATGTGACAGAGTAAGATTTTCATTTTATATAGATCCCTGTAGCAGCAAATTACAACATCGATTTGAAGAGGGCAAAACTGAGCCCACAGATCATTGAGAAGGCTTTGGAAACAGTCTAGATAGGAAATGAGGAAGATAAAAACTAAAGCGACTAGTTCTGACTCTGGGTTGGATAGAATACGGATACTTGCTTCACTTATTCTTTCTGAATGCAGGTATAAAATCTGGACAGAAAGAATAGAACAGCTCATTAGGACTCTGATACATAAGTAGGAGCAGTTATATTGAAGTAGAAGACCGTAATTCAAAGTGCTAATGAATCAGTTTGTAGTTGACCACTTTTTCCTTCCAGCAACCCCTGACCTGACCTCAATGCGGCACGGAGCCATATGATGCAGTCAGAAAGAGCTCTAGAAGAAGGCCCTAGTTCTTGGTAGAGAAGTGGGAAAGGGTACTCCTGAGTCTCACAGGGCAGAAATCTGCTTTCTTCTGCTTCCTCTTTTCTCTGTTATCTGTGTCTTAGCCCCCAGTTGAGCTTATGGTGGCAGTGGCTTCAGCGGTAATGGGATCCCACAGAAACCAAAACTCTGAGGGACCTTAGGTTCCAAGAGGTTGGGTTATATTTTGAGAATGGAGCTAATGAGTTGACAATGTTGAATATCTTTTCATGTGCTATTTAGCATTCTAATGTTGTCTTTGATTATGTTTCTGTGCAAGTCATATGGTAGCATCCTCTTTTAATAACATTTTAGTGATTTATTATCTTACTGTTGAATTCTGAGATTTCTTTATATATTCTGAAAGTAAGTCCTTTGTCAGATGTGGGATTTGCAAATATTTTGTCCCAGTCTGTAGCTGATTATTTTTTGTATACTATTAACACTCTAAACAGTGTCTTGCAAAACAATCATTTGAAATTTTTTCTTTAATAGATCGGCTATTTATGTCATGCCTCTGAATATTTTGCCCAGGTCATAATTATTTCCTCTGTCAACTTCATTCTGCCCAAGCAATAAGTTGTTAATTTGGTTTCTGCATTATTGTTTTAAAATTTCCATTTATTTCTTTTTATCTTCTATTTCTGTGGTAAGAGTTTCTAGCTTTCTATTCACTTCAAAAATGTTTATAATTTATTGCTAAATATATTTTAAAAGCCACCTAAAATCTTTGACAAATAATGACAACATGTGACGTGTGCGTCAAAAGAATTGAGATATTCTTGGTTCTTTGTATGCCAAATCATCTTGAATTGGGCCTGGTATATTTTCAGTACGATGTTATGAAGTGCTGGATCTTATTTTAAGTTCTATGGAGGATGCTGATATTTTAATGCTAGCAGGTAATCAACCTGGTTCAGGCCACACGTTCCAATTTGCCTCCTGTTGACTGTGGTCATAATGTCATTTTGAAGCCTTTGAAATGCTGTTCAGACCTGTTCTGCGTGTGTACTACCCAGTGACCAGTCAGAACTGGTTGATATCGAAATAATTATAACCTGGGCAAAATATTCAGAGGCATGACATAAATAGCCGATCTATTAAAGAAAAAATTTCAAATGATTGTTTTGCAAGACACTCTTTAGAGTGTTAATAGTATAAAAAATAATCAGCTACAGACTGGGACAAAATATTTGCAAATCCCACATCTGACAAAGGACTTACTTTCAGAATATATAAAGAAATCTCAGAATTCAACAGTAAGATAATAAATCACTAAAATGTTATTAAAAGAGGATGCTACCATATGACTTGCACAGAAACATAATCAAAGACAACATTAGAATGCTAAATAGCACATGAAAAGATATTCAACATTGTCAACTATTATGGAAATACAAATAAAAACAGGATGACATACCACTATAAACCAATCAGGCTTGCTAAACTAAGAAAAACAATCTGATAACATCAAATGGAGGCAAAGATGCAGAGCAACTGAAACTCATCTTTTGTTGGTAGGAATGGAAAATGGTTCAGCCACTCTGGAAAACAGTTTGGCAGTGTTTTTTTAGACATTTAAATGCACAGTTATCATGTGTCCTAGCAATTTCAGACCTGGACATTTACCCTAGAAAAATAAAACTTTTGTTTACCCAGAAGCCTGTACATGAATGTTTACAGTAACTGTACTCATAACTAACATAAACTGGACATAAACCAAATGCCTTTCAATGGATAAATTAATAGAAGCACATCCATGTAATAGAATTTGACTCAATAATTAAAAGTAATGAACTGTTGATAGATATTACATGGTGCTCCTGAAGGCATGCTGCATCATAAAGGTCAGTCTCAAATGTTTTATACTGCATACTTTCTTTTTGTATGACATTTTCAAAGAATTAAAGTGAAGAAGAAATCAAATCGGTGGTTGATGTGATTAGGAATAGGGAGAAATTATGAATAGAAAGATGTAGCTCAAAGGAATTTTTGGAGTGATGTAATCATTCTCCATCCTGGTTATAGTGATGGTTACATCAATCTATACATGTACTAAAATTAATAGAACTATATAGCAAAAACATAATTTTCAATATAATTTAAAACACAAAAATGAGAAAAAATTAAACTGTAACAGTTAAAAATTTTAAGCAAAATTGACAAATATGCTTATTAGATTCATGAAAGTTAGACAGTAAGGAAAAAGGGATTTACAATGATTTTGACTTAGGTGATTAAGCAAAAAGCAGTGACCTCATAATACAGAAAGAGGAACAGATTTTGTGGGGAAATAATGAATTCAGTTTTGAATGTATGGAGTTTGAGATATCCATTATACATACAGGACAAGAGTAAAAGTCATAAAAGGAGAGCAAGACAACTTGTGGCCTAGGAGGTGCAGTAAGCTTATAATTCTGGGGAACATCACTATTTAAGAGACAGGAAGGATTGGCAGAGCAAGATGGCCGAATAGGAACAGCTCCAGTCTCCAGCTCCCAGTGCAAGTGACACAGAAGACAGGTGATTTCTGCATTTTCAACTGAGGTACTGGGTTCATCTCATTAGGGAGTGCTGGACAATCGGTGCTAGTCAGCTGCTGCAGCCCGACCAGAGAGAGCTGAAGCAGGGGGAGGCATCGCCTCACCTGGGAAGCTCAAGGGGGAAGGGAATCCCTTTTCCTAGCCAGGGGAACTGAGACACACAACACCTGGAAA
This sequence comes from Piliocolobus tephrosceles, assembly GCF_002776525.5. Lineage (NCBI taxonomy): Eukaryota > Metazoa > Chordata > Mammalia > Primates > Cercopithecidae > Piliocolobus > Piliocolobus tephrosceles. Next base: position 26,959,988 of record NC_045444.1, on the reverse strand, counting down.
ATCGGGTAACTCCTACCCCAATACTGCACTGTACCAAGGGTCTTAGCAAACGGGCACACCAGGAGATTATATCCCACACCTGGCCTGGAGGGTCCCACGCCCACCCACAGAGCCTTCCTCATTGCTAGCACAGCAGTCTGCGATCTAACTGCAAGGCAGCAGCAAGGCTGGGGGAGCAGAGCCTGCCATTGCTGAGGCTTAAGTAGGTAAACAAAGCCGCTGGGAAGCTCGAACTGGGTGGAGCTCACAGCAGCTCAAGGAACCCTGCCTGTCTCTGTAGACTCCACCTCTGGGGACAGGGCACAGCTAATCAACAACAACAACAACAAAGCAGAAACCTCTACAGACACAAATGACTCTGAGAGCTTTGAAGAGAGCAGTGGATCTCCCAACACGGTTGAGATCTGAGAACGGACAGACTGCCTGCTCAAGTGGGTCCCTGACCCCTGAGTAGCCTAATTGGGAGACATCCCCCACTAGAGGCAGACCGACACCCCACACCTCACACGGTGGAGTACACCCCTGAGAGGAAGCTTCCAAAGTAAGAATCAGACAGGTACACTCACTGTTCAGCAATATTCTATCTTCTGCAGCCTCTGCTGCTGATACCCAGGCAAACAGGGTGTGGAGTGGACCTCAAGCTATCTCCAACAGACCTACAGCTGAGGGTCCTGACTGTTAGAAGGAAAACTAACAAACAGGAAGGACACTCACAACAAAACCCCATCAGTACGTCACCATCATCAAAGACTAGAGGCAGATAAAATCACAAAGATGGGGGAAAAGCAGGGCAGAAAAGCTGGAAATTCAAAAAATAAGAGTGCATCTCCCTCTGCAAAGGAACGCAGCTCATCGCCAGCAACGGATCAAATCTGGATGGAGAATGACTTTGACGAAATGAGAGAAGAAGGCTTCAGTCCATCAAACTTCTCAGAGCTAAAGGAGGAATTACGTACCCAGTGCAAAGAAACTAAAAATCTTGAAAAAAGAGTGGAAGAATTGATAACTAGAATAATTAATGCAGAGAAGGCCAGAAACAATCTGACAGAGATGAAAATCATGACACGAGAAATACGTGACAAATGCACAAGCTTCTGTAACCGACTCGATCAACTGGAAGAAAGAGTATCAGTGATTGAGGATCAAATGAATGAAATGAAGCGAGAAGAGAAATCTAAAGAAAAAAGAAGAAAAAGAAATGAACAAAGCCTGCAAGAAGTATGGGATTATGTAAAAAGACCAAATCTACGTCTCATTGGAGTGCCTAAAAATGAGGGGGAAAATGGAACCAAGTTGGAAAACACTCTTCAGGATATCATCCAGGAGAACTTCCCCAACCTAGTAGGGCAGGCCAACATTCAAATTCAGGAAATACAGAGAATGCCACAAAGATACTCCTTGAGAAGAGCAACTCCAAGACACATAATTGCCAGATTCACCAAAGTTGAATGAAGGAAAAATGAAGGAAATGAAGGAAAAAATCTTGAAATGAAGGAAAAAATCTTAAGGGCAGCCAGAGAGAAAGGTCAGGTTACCCACAAAGGGAAGCCCATCAGACTAACAGCAGATCTCTCGGCAGAAACTCTACAAGCCAGAAGAGAGTGGGGGCCAATATTCAACATTCTTAAAGAAAGCAATTTTAAACCCAGAATTTCATATCCAGCCAAACTAAGTTTCATCAGTGAAGGAGAAATAAAATCCTTTACAGATAAGCAAATGCTTAGAGGTTTTGTCACCACCAGGCCTGCCTTACAAGAAACCCTGAAGAAAGCACTAAACATGGAAAGGAACAACTGGTACCAGCCATTGCAAAAACATGCCAAAATGTAAAGACCATCAAGGCTAGGAAGAAACTGCATCAACTAACGAGCAAAATAACCAGGTAATATCATAATGGCAGGATCAAGTTCATACATAACAATATTAACCTTAAATGTAAATGGACTAAATGGTCCAATTAAAAGACACAAACTGGCAAACTGGATAAAGAGTCAGGACCCATCTGTTTGCTGTATTCAGGAGACCCATCTCACATGCAGAGACATATATAGGCTCAAAATAAAGGGATGGAGGAAGATCTACCAAGCAAATGGAGAACAAAAAAAAGCAGGGGTTGCAATCCTAGTTTCTGATAAAACAGACTTTAAACCATCAAAGATCAAAAGAGACAAAGAAGGACATTATATAATGGTAAAGGGATCAATTCAACAGGAAGGGCTAACTATCCTAAATATATATGCACCCAATACAGGAGCACCCAGATTCATAAAGCAAGTCCTTAGAGACTTACAAAGAGACTTAGACTCCCATACAATAATGACGGGAGACTTTAACACCCCACTGTCAACATTAGACAGATAAACGAGACAGAAGTTAACAAGGATATCCAGGAATTGAACTCATCTCTGCAGCAAGAAGACCTAATAGACATCTACAGAATTCTCCACCCCAAATCAACAGAATATACATTCTTTTCAGCACCACATCACACTTATTCCAAAAGTGACCACATAGTTGGAATTAAAGCACTCCGCAGCAAATGTAAAAGAACAGAAATTATAACAAACTGTCTCTCAGACCACAGTGCAATCAAACTAGAACTCAGGACTAAGAAACTCAATCAAAACCGTTCAACTACATGGAAACTGAACACCTTGCTCCTGAATGACTACTGGGTACATAACGAAATGAAAGCAGAAATAAAGATGTTCTTTGAAACCAATGAGAACAAAGATACAACATACCAGAATCTCTGGGACACATTTAAAGCAGTGTGTAGAGGGAAATTTATAGCACTAAATGCCCACAAGAGAAAGCAGGAAAGATCTAAAATTGACACCCTAACATCACAATTAAAAGAACTAGAGAGGCAAGAGCAAACACATTCAAAAGCTAGCAGAAGGCAAGAAATAACTAAGATCAGAGCAGAACTGAAGGAGATAGAGACACAAAAAACCCTCCAAAGAAATCAATGATTCCAGGAGTTGGTTTTTTGAAAAGATCAACAAAATTGATAGACCGCTAGCAAGACTAATAAAAAAGATAAGAGAGAAGAATCAAATAGATGCAATAAAAAATGATAAAGGGGATATCACCACCGACCCCACAGAAATACAAACTACCATCAGAGAATACTATAAACACCTCTACGCAAATAAACTAGAAAATCTAGAAGAAATGGATAATTTTCTGAACACTTACACTCTCCCAAGACTAAACCAGGAAGAAGCTGAATCCCTGAATAGACCAATAGCAGGCTCTGAAATTGAGGCAACAATTAATAGCCTACCAACCAAAAAAAGTCCAGGACCAGATGGATTCACAGCTGAATTCTACCAGAGGTACAAGCAGGAGCTGGTACCATTCCTTCTGAAACTATTTCAATTAATAGAAAAAGAGGGAATCCTCCCTAACTCATTTTATGAGGCCAACATCATCTTGATACCAAAGCCTGGCAGAGACACAACAAAAAAAGAGAATTTTAGACCAATATCCCTGATGAACATCGATGCAAAAATCCTCAATAAAATACTGGCATACCGGATGCAGCAGCACATCAAAAAGCTTGTCCACCATGATCAAGTGGGCTTCATCCCTGGGATGCAAGGATGGTTCAACATACGCAAATCAATAAATGTAATCCAGCATATAAACAGAACCAAAGACAAAAACCACTTGATTATCTCAATAGATGCAGAAAAGGCCTTTGACAAAATTCAACAGCCCTTCATGCTAAAAACACTCAATAAATTCGGTATTGATGGAACATAACTCAAAATAATAAGAGCTATTTATGAAAAACCCACAGCCAATATCATACTGAATGGGAAAAACTGGAAAAATTCCCTTTGAAAACTGGCACAAGACAGGGATGCCCTCTCTCATCACTCCTATTCAGCATAGTATTGGAAGTTCTGGCTAGGGCAATCAGGCAAGAGAAAGAAATCAAGGGTATTCAGCTAGGAAAGGAAGAAGTCAAATTGTCCCTGTTTGCAGATGACATGATTATATATTTATAAAACTCCATCGTCTCAGCTCAAAATCTCCTTAAGCTGATAAGAAACTTCAGCAAAGTCTCAGGATACAAAATAATGTGCAAAAATCACAAGCATTCTTATACAGCAGTAACAGACAAACAGAAACCCAAATCATGAATGAACTTCCATTCACAATTGCTTCAAAGAGAATAAAATACCTAGGAATCCAACTTACAAGGGATGTAAAGGACCTCTTCAAGGAGATCTATAAACCACTGCTCAAGGAAATAAAAGAGGACACAAAAAAGAGCATACCATGCTCATGTATAGGGAGAATGAATATCCTGAAAATGGCCATACTGCCCAAGGTAATTTATAGATTCAATGACACCCCCATCAAGCTACCAATGAGTTTCTTCACAGAATTGGAAAAAACTGCTTTAAAGTTCATATGGAAACAAAAAAGAGCCCACATTGCCAAGACAATCCTTAGTCAAAAGAACAAAGCTGGAGGCATCACGATACCTGACTTCAAACTATACTACAAGGCTACAGTAACCAAAACAGCATGTTACTGGTACCAAAACAGAGATATAGACCAATGGAATAGAACAGAGTCCTCAAAATAATACCACACATCTACAGCCATCTGATCTTTGACAAACCTGAGAGAAACAAGAAATGGGGAAAGGATTCCCTATTTAATAAATGGTGCTGGGAAAATTGGCTAGCCAGAAGTAGAAAGCTGAAACTGGATCCTTTCCTTACTCCTTATACGAAAATTAATTCAAGATGGATTAGAGACTTAAATGTTGGACCTAATACCATAAAAACCCTAGAAGAAAACCTAGGGAATACCATTCAGGACATAGGCATGGGCAAGGACTTCATGTCTAAAACACCAAAAGCAATGGCAACAAAAGCCAAAATTGACAAATAGGATCTGATTAAACTAAAGAGCTTCTGCACAGCAAAAGAAACTACCATCAGAATGAACAGGCAATCTACAGAATGGGAGAAAATTTTTGCAAGCTACTCATCTGACAAAGGGCTAATATCCAGAACCTACAAAGAACTCAAACAAATTTATAAGAAAAACAAACAAACAACCCCATCCAAAAGTGGGCAAAGAATATGAACAGACATTTCTCAAAAGAAGACATTTATACAGCCAACAGACACATGAAAAAATGCTCATCATCACTGGCCATCAGGGAAATGCAAATCAAAACCACAATGAGATACCATCTCACACCAGTTAGAATGGCAATCATTAAAAAGTCAGGAAACAACAGGTGCTGGAGAGGATGTGGAGAAATAGGAACACTTTTACACTGTTGGTGGCATTGTAAACTAGTTCAACTATTATGGAAAACAGTATGGCGATTCCTCAAGGATCTAGAACTAGAAGTACCATATGACCCAGCCATCCCATACTGGGTATATCCCCAAAGGATTATAAACCATGCTGCTATAAAGACACATGCACACGTATGTTTATTGTGGCACTATTCACAATAGCAAAGACTTGGAATCAACCCAAATGTCCATCAGTGACAGACTGGATTAAGAAAATGTGGCACATATACACCATGGAATACTATGCAGCCATAAAAAAGGATGAGTTTGTGTCCTTTGTAGGGACAGGGATGTAGCTGGAAACCATCATTCTCAGCAAACTATCGCAAGAACAGAAAACCAAATACTGCATGTTCTCACTCATAGGTGGGAACTGAACAATGAGATCACTTGGACTCGGGAAGGGGAACATCACACACTGGGGCCTATCATGGGGGGGAGGGGGGAGGGGTTTCATTGGGAGTTATACTTGATGTAAATGACGAGTTGATGGGTGCTGACGAGTTGATGGGTGCAGCACACCAACATGGCACAAGTATACATATGTAACAAACCTGCATGTTATGCACATGTACCCTAGAACTTAAAGTATAATAATAATAATAATAATAATAATGAGACAGGAAGAAGCCAGGAGCCAAGGAAGTGACTGCAGAGTCATCCTACTATTTCCACTCTCATACATCCAGACTATTTCTGCTCCTGTTTTTATTTGCTTTTTTATTTATTTATTCATTTTTGACAGGTCTGGGTTATTTCATTATATACTCCTTTACTTAAAGATCTTCTGAGGCCTTCATCATTTAAATGATAGATTTGAACTATCTGAGATAATATCGAGCCTAAACCACAATCTGAGACAAAGAAGCCATAAAGGACAAGTAAAATTGTATGTGTTAGTATCCTTCATGTTATTTTAACAAAGTCAATCAATAACAAATGCACTAACAATTTGGTGTCCTTGCCAACACTGTTTTTATTTATGTCTCTACATATGGATGTATTTTATTTAATACACAAGTGTGTACACACATCCACACGCGTGCGCATGTTTATCTCTCTCTTTTTCCTTCTCTGTGCCCCTCCCTTCCTAAAAAGTTCATAGAAATTCCACACTGTTGGCCAGGCGTGGTGGCTCATGCCTGTAATACCAGCACTTTGGGAGGCCAAGGTGGGTGGATCACGAGGTCAGGAGATTGAGACCATCCTGGCTAACACGGTGAAACCCCATCTCTACTAAAATAGAAGAAATACAAAAAATTAGCCGCGTGTGGTGTTGGGCGCCTGTAGTCCCAGCTGCTTGGGGGGAGGCTGAGGCAGGAGAATGGCATGAACCCGGGAGGTGGAGCTTGCGGAGGTGGCGCCGATGCACTCCAGCCTGGGGGACAGAGCGAGACTCCATCTCAAAGAAAAAAAAAAAAAAAAGAAATTCCACACTGTTCATGTTGCTTCCCTCTTTTTCTGAAGTCATGTAATACCTCTTGTCTGTGCTAGTTGTCTGAAAGTATTTGTAATCTAATTTTCATCAATTTATTTTTTATGTATTTATATATTATTTCACTGCTTTTAGTGGATTTTAAGACCCCAAGAATAGGAATTATGCTTCTGCCATATCTGACGATGCTTGTATCTTATCTGGCTTAAAATTCTTCATCAGATCTCCAGTTCTTGAATGAGAAATTCCAAATACCTTTGATGGCAGACAAGGTCCTTAGCTTGACCCTAAACTACTATCCATTCTTAACCTCTCTATTTCAGCCTTCTCTGCCATAATAAACACCAATTATGCCAAATTAGTGGTCTTTAAAAAATTTATGATTTTCATGTCCGTGATATTTGTGTGTTGTTTATGTCTCTCTTTCCTAGTGAACTTCTGTTCAACATAACTGATTCCTGATATTTGTGTGTTGTTTATGTCTTTTCTAGTGAACTTATGTGCAAAATAACTGAACTATTTTTTCTCATATAACAGTATTGTTCCTTCTTCTTGCTTAGACCTCATCTTGGGATAACCATTTATCATCTTGTACTGTGCTTTTACCTTTCTGTCTCTTTTCCCAATGATATTGTGAAGTTGTAGTAGGAACTGGCTTTAACTCATCTTTGAAGCTATAGTATTTATAGCTATTTCACTTCTATGTTAAAAAAAGGATAGAAAGTAAATAGTTTTGAATAAGGAAATGAATTAATGCTTTTCTTCCCGTGCCTATCAATGTGTCTTATTCAGTGTCTTACTCAACAATGAGCTAATTGAAAGTATAAGATATGATAGAAAACTATCAAATCTCTCATGGAGATATAAATTTGAGTTCAAATTCAACCTTATTAACAAGTAGCCTTAATCAGTAAGCTTGATTTCTTTCTGTCTTTTTGAAAAAGACTATGTACTGGGTCGGGCATGGTGGGTCACGCCTGTAATCCCAGCACTTTGGGAGGCTGAGGTGGGCAGATCATCTGAGATCAGGAGTTCAAGACCAGCCTAGCTAATATGATGAAACCTTGTCTCTACTAAAAATACAAAAATTAGCCCGGCATGGTGGCGGGCATCTGTAATCCCAGCTACTTGGGAGGCTGAAGCAGGAGAATCACTTGATCCTGGGAGGTGGAGGTTGCAGTGAGCCGAGATGGCACTCCAGCCTGGGTGACAAAGCAAGAATGTGTACTATATCACTGTTTCTAGGAAGTTCAGGGTATTAGTCTGTTCTTGCACTACTATAAGGAAATACCTAAGAGTGGATAATTTATAAAGAAAAGAGGTTCAGCTGACTCACAGTTCACCAGGCTGCACAGGAAGCATGGATGTGGAGGCCTCAGGGAGCTTAAACTCATGGCAGAAGTCAAAACAGGAGTGGACGTCTTCACATTGCTAGAGCAGGAGGAAGTGGGGAAGGTGTCACACAGGTATATACAACCATATCTTGTGGGAACTCAATATTTTCAGAACAGCACCTGGAGGGATAGTTTTAAACCATTAGAAACTGCCCACATGATCCAGTCACTTTCCAGCAGGCCCCACGACCAACACAGAGGACTAAAATTCGGCAGGAGATTTGGGTAGGGATGCAGAGCCAAACCATATCATTCAGTAACCACGCATGTTCATTCATTCTGTGGGATGTCAAAAGAGAAGCCACAGATAGACAGAAATATATCATCTTGAGATTAGAGCTTTAACATTTTTATTTTAGCAGCAAACTTTTTTTTTCATAATAAATCCTCCTTAAGACCCTCGTTTTGGGGAAAAAAAAAAAAAGATAAAAAAAAATTTCTGATGGAGGCCATGATTTTTAAAAGGAGATCAGGAATGTCATCATTTTAGACCCCTGCACACACACTCACACATAGATACACTCATATCACATACATATGCACACTCTGAGGCACTTCTGCAAAAATGTGAAGGAATATACATAAAAAAATTCTCTTAGATGACAAAAAATAAAACACAAGACAAAACCTCTACAGGAAAGCAGTTGATAAAATAAATACTAAAGTTGGACTCAGAAGCTCGGATTTATAACTTGGTCCTAGTAAATTATAGTTGTATGACTTTAAATATTTATCTAACTATTTTAGCTTTACTTTAAAATGTTTAGATGGAGGTGGTGATGCCCACCTACAGGGCTGCTATGAACCCTGAATGAAAGAGCAAATGTAATTTGTAAACTACAGAATAGTATACTATTATGAGCTACTATTTTTACTGTTATCAGGACTTGGACAGTATGCTTTTCATTTATTTAATGATTTTGTGTTGTGAATATTTGAAAACTATGATAAGAAGACATAGTGAAAGATGTATCTATTGTCTACTAATAGTAGTGTCCATGTTCTTTCAATTAAAAAAAGAAAAAAGGGAGGTGAAATATGGTAAATCGTGGGATCATAATCTCCGATTGCCTCGAAGAGGTAAATGATTCTACCATTTAATTAGAAATATCCTAATCCACAAAGTTAGAAGGATGAAATATTTCTATCTTAGTGCCATGGCATTTATCACCTATTGAGTAACCATCATGATTCTCAAGCTGAATGTCAGTTGTAGAAACATGCTGCACTTAAAGTCATTTGTACATATGGGAATGCTATGTTTTCAAGGATGAATGCTTATACTGTTAAAAATTAGTCTTCATGGGTATACCATTACAAACCTGAAACAGAAATAAAATGTTATATTTGTGGGCTTTTGTTGACTTTGAAGACATAAAAAAAAATAAAGATTTTTGAAAAGTGAAGATTATGGGAAAGCACAGATACTCCAAAAGCTGAAAAACAAATTATGCTACTAAGCAATATGAAAAATCAAGGTGGTTTGCCTTCTAATGAATGAAAAAGAATGCAATGAAAAATAGAAAATCTGAAGTAAATGTCTGACTTTACCATGACTTGGTGATTACAGTACCATGAAACATAATCTTTTTTTCATTTTTAAAGGACAGATATGGAATACAAAAAGACTTTCAAGGGGAACGTGCAGTAACTGTAACACTTTCCTTTATATGTATATATATAAAATAAGACACAACAAAAACAAAAAGGTCACCGTGACTTGATTAAGAACTACTCATCAGAAGTAGCAATGACTTTGACCCATCCATTTTCAAGAAAAAAAAAAAAAAATGCTCTGAGCAGACAGAACACAGAACAGTGAGAACATTCTCTTGATCATTTTCAGAATACAGACATTAGCTGAAAACTACTAGGCAATGAACTTTATATAATGCTTTATTTAAAAAAAAAGTTAGGGTCTTTAGATGATATATATAAAATTCATGCTTTTTTTTTTTTTTTTTTCAGTTAGATATGGGAGAAGCAATCCATGTCAGTGAGACATATTGGTGAAAATGTCTATAGCAAAACTGGTCATTGAGTAAGCATTACCAATATAGCCAAGAGAAGAGAAGTGAGATTCCAAGATGACACTGCATTCAAATTTTACAAAATATATTTCATGATAGGCTAGGTGATTATAGGCTCATTTCACAGAAGATAAACTCAGATTCAGAAAGGTAAAGTAATTAATGTAACAAGTCATCAGGCTTTATGTTAGAAAATAGGTGGACATAGTTGAATCTGTGAAGTTATATTTGTCCTTAAGGAGTCGGCAGTGTAGTGGAGAAGACAAAAAAAAAAAAAAAAAAATTCAACAATTACAGAATAGTTCCATTGTTGCCAAGGTCAGCATACAGGCAAAATGCTAAAAGCATATAGAAGCGGAACAAGTAGATCTGAGTAGCTTGTCTAGCAAGGGTTCACAGAGAAGGATGGCCTATAAGATACTTTTTAAAATATAAATAAAAGTTTGCTAGATGAAGTGAAATCACAATACGAAATAATTCTAGGAAGCTACAAGTAGCAGATGTGGGATAGAAGAACAAAGGTAATTAGTCTGGGGAAGGAGACAGATGTTTGGAGACAATTCTCCATAAACTTTGCACATTTCTTCACATCTAGACCTTAGCAGACAATTTGCTCAGATGTATTTATATTCTTCAATATTAAAGGTTAATATCTCCCTTTCCAAAGACATTACATTACAGTACAAACAAAGAATGCTGCCTATCCTCCCTGGAGAAGAGCTGTTTACATTCCTCTTAAGACAATAGTTCTCTCCAGAAGAGAGAATGATCTGTGTTTTTTAAATTTTAAATTTTTACTTTTTTGCAGTCTCTTTATAAGAATAGGAGTTCCCCCTCCCTCCCCCACAAAAAAAAAGAAGCAAAGATTAAGAGTTTCTTGAGCTCATGGCTCCTCAGTTGTGACAGACACACTGTATGTACAACATCTACCAATTCCCACCTCCATATCAACCCAATGGCACTTGAGGTGAAAGGAGAATTGAATTGAGCAAAAACCACTTGCTGTCTCCTGTGCTATGACTAATACATTTTTTTTAAATTCATTTGAGCTCATTGTCTCCTTACCAGCCTGATCTAAGGAAGTGTGATGGGTCAGATTAGCAGTTACCATCATGCTGCTACTTAGGAACTACTTGACTACTTGACTGACAATAGGTAAGGATGAGGGATAGGCAGGAGAGAAGATAAGGGGCTACATGTTAAACCAGACATCAATGCACCTCTTACACCAATGCCAAGTCAAAGTTGGCTTTTAGCTACACTTGAATATAGTTCGGTAGAATCCTGAACTTACTATAAGGTTTCATTCAGTTTAAAAGTTTGTCACACCTGTAATCCCAGCATTGTGGGAGGCCAAGGCAGGCAGATCACGAGGTCAGGAGACGGAGACCATCCTGGCTAACAAGGTGAAACCCCCTCTCGACTGAAAAAAAATATATATATATATATATGTATATATATAAAATTAGCCGGGCATGGTGACGGGCACCTGTAGTCCCAGCTACTTGGGAGGCTGAGGCAGAAGAATGCCGTGAACCTGAGAGGCGGAGCTTGTAGTGAGCCAAGATCATGCCGCTGCACTCTAGCCTGGGCGACAGAGTAAAACTCCATCTCAAAAACAAACAAGCAAACAAACAAAAGTTTGTTAGCCAAAAAGTAGAAATCCTTATTATCTATTAACTTTAAGTGGTCTATAGAACTTCTTGGACTTGCCAGGAGACTGGCTAACATTGTCAGATCCTTGATAATAAAATTGAATCTTACAATTACATTGCTTTACAAACAAGTTGAGTGGAGACTTCAGGAGCTTTCAAAAATACATTACCTGGAGTTAGGAAAAGAGTAAGATATTGTTCTGGTTTTATTGTGTACTAATAAATCAATTTCAGAGTTTTGAAATTTTAACATGCAATATGCCTATTCTAAAAGTTGATGTTGAATTCCTTTGTTTCAAATTATATTCAATAAAAAGTGTCAGTGTTTCATGTGAAACACATACAGAATACTATGATGACTTCATTCTGGTGAATAACAGTTGTTAAAATGTGAGGTTGATTGTCAGATTTGTTTTGTTCTAAGATGACTTACTGAAAATTGTATAAACTCCATTAGTCCAGTTTTCTATTTTTAAAAATGTAATTGGGACATATACTTCTGTTGACATATTTGATTTGATTACATCAGTCTGAAGGTATGCTGGTTATTTATAGTACTAAGTTTGAATTTGTACAATTCTGGAGCAAACACTGTTTAATCTTCAAATATTTATGGGGGTTTTTGTAACATAATAAAGCCCACATCACTGAATTTAAGAGTTGATGATTAGTCATTTTGCTCACTATTAGAAATATAGAATAACCTCACTTAGCTAAGATTTTTAAAAATCTATAATAGTCAGTTTGTGGAAAAATATTACTAGAATTCAGATGCAACACCATGAGAGGAACTAAATGCATTGAGCATAGAGTAGATAGACACAAATTCAGAGAGAACCTCTTGTTTCTCTATTCAGCATATTTTGTCAGTATATTAGTTGATTCAGCATGATCTTGTCTTTTCTAATAAAATGCTTTAAACAAGCAAGAACTCTCAGAATAATCATATATCCAGATGATATTTGTTCCTTCTTGATCACGATTCATAATACCTCACTTATCTGGAAGTCAGACTTCTGGTATCCTTACCCTAAGCCTCAAAAATATAGATAGATAGATAGATAGATAGATAGATAGATAGATAGATAGATAGATACATACATACATACATATATACATACATACATACATACTTTTTTTTTTTTTTTTTGATGTAGTTTTGCTCTTGTCCCCCAGGATGGAGTACAATGGTGCAATCTCAGCTCACTTCGACCTCTGCTTCCTGGGTTTCAGCGATTCTTCTGCCTCAGCCTCCCCAGTAGCTGGGATTACAGGAGCCTGTCACCATGCCTGGCTAATTTTTATAATTTTAGTAGAGACAGAGTTTCACCATGTTGGCCAGGCTGGTCTTGAACTCCTGACCTCAGGTGATCCACCTGCCTCGGCCTCCCAAAGTGCTGTGATTACAGGCATCAGCCACTGCGCCTGGCCAGCCTCAAACATTTTAAAACTAGTACAAAACCACCAAAACTAAAGTTTTATATTTTTATGATATAGTCATTGCAATTAGAGTTGAAGGAGATTTCCGAGATTGTTGACATGACCCTTTTATATTGCTAATAAAGAAGCTAGAACTCAAAAAGGTAGTCATGTAAAAAAGGTCACCAGTTAATATGTAATGGAGATAGTAAGAGAACTTAGGTCAACTCACTACTTCTTTGTCTAGAAACACACTCACAACCACCTCCCACGCCCTTAGGTGCTTTAAATCTGATTGCTTCTCCTCAGAACTCTCCCTGTATCCGATGGATTTGCCTGAGCCCAGCATTCATGATGTAGTAATGGCCACAGACAAATGACTGGCAACATCTTATCCTTCCATTTGCACTGTGTATGCTGTAAGGTTCATGAGGAGAAATACTCCCAGAACAGTAACCAAATGAGATATGAATACCACGTAATTATTAGCTTTGCAGGAGCAGAATACCTCGAAGTAGAGCTCTCTTGAAAATCAGATTAGAGGGCTTAAATACTGAGTCCTAACTGGAACCTGCCACTCTTCCCTGAAATTATATCTTGGGTCTAGCACAGATTATCGGAACCTACAACCATTAATTTACATATATGATCCTGTGGAAGGATTGGGCATGAGGAGAGAGGAGGAGAGGAAGGAGAAAAGTAGCTAATGTTTCTTTTGTATTTTACCAGATGATAAGCATGGTTCTAAGTGTTCTATAGGTAGAGTCTCATTTAATAATTACAACAACTCATTAAGATAGGCTCCATTATTTTGGATTTTACAGATGATAAAAGTGAGGTACAGAGATTGAATATTCTGTCACAGGTTACAGCTGAGAACATTAAGATCATGGAGCCAGTGTTCTTACCCACTGCATTAAACTGGCTATGTGCATGAATGTATATGCACAAGTGTGTGTATATGTGTGTAGGTAGATAGATTATAAATAGATAGATGGACCTAGTATATAGAGTGTATATATGTATATAGAATAACCTAACCATGTATCTGGATGATATGTGTTCCTTTTTGATTCAGATTCATGATATCTTACTTATCTGGAAGTCAGACTTCTGGTATCCTTATCCTAAGCATTAAACTGAATATAAATAAACATTTTTAAACTATCACATTATATAGATGTGTGCACACCTATATACTAGGTTAGTCGGTCGGTCTATCTATCTGTCTACCTACCTACCCACCCATCTGTCTTTCAGTCGCTCCATCTAGAGAAAAAGATGATTGGAAACAAATTAGATAATTAACATGCTTCCAAACTACAGCCTAAGAAGTTTATCTATATTGCTCTATCCAGCAATATAGAGAAGAGGAAAAGGCAGACTATACTTTTAACATTCATTGACCATGTACGTTTATAAACATGGTCCAACTAATGTCTTGAGTTATGATCTATTATTTTAATTTCTTTCTTTTTAGGAGAAGGCAGCAAAATGATATATAGAGAAATAACTTGGTGGAACAGTCATAACGTGACATAGCAGAAAGAAAAATTTGTTTTCTGAAAAATATAGATGTGGATTTGAATCTAACTATTCCTGTGTTCTTGGAAAATTTATTAATATTTACTAAGCCTCAGTTTGCTTATCTACACAAAGAGCTCTTTTGGGAAGTAAATACTATTTTATCCCTATTTATTCATCATTGCCCCCAAATTTCACCCATCCACGACTAGAACTATCACCATTGGCACTGTTGAACTAAAATTGTTCTTGCGATTTCCTCACTGCAATTAGTGGTTCCTTGCATTTTACTTTGCTCAACTTCATGCATATAAATATTTGGTAAACTCCATATGTCCTTCAGGTAACTCCATTTAAAAGATCTAAAATCAAGCTCATTATCTTTGCTCTTCAACACTGCTCTTTTCCCTGTGTTGCCTGCTTGAATCACATTACTTATGTTCCAGTTACTGGATCCACAAGTCTGTGAGTCATTTTAAGTTCTTTCTTTTTATAGCCACATGCAGTCACTAAGCCCTGTGAATTTCATCTCATTTATCTCTCGTTGTTAGCTCCTTCCTTTTTTCCCCTTTGCTGCCACCATCATTTTTTTGCTAGATTGATGCAATGGGATAAAAACAGGTCCTGCTACCATGATATTTCCCCTGACTTCTCTGATCCAGCCCCAAAATTACTGCCAGAATGATGTTTGTAAATGAAAATTATATGCTATTGTAAAGCCTAAAGCCCTTTAGTGATTTATCAGGGCTTTCCAGATAAAGCTCCAACTCTCTGGGTTTGCACACACAGGTCTACATCAAGGATTCACAAAAGGCGCTGCTGACATTTTGGGCCAGATAATTCCTTGTTGTGGAGGACTTTTTTGTACATTGTAGAATGTTTATCACTATCTCTGGCCTTCATCTACTACATGAGAGCAGTATTCCCTGCCCATTGTAGCAACCCACAAAATGTGCCCTGACATTGCCAAATGTTTCTGGGGGACAAAGTCTTCATCAGTTGGGAACCCCTGTTTACCTTATTGGCCTACTGCATTTTCATTTTCCCACAAAAACACACATCCTATTTGATAGTTTTCCTCTCTGTATAATAAACCTTTCACTCTGGCCATCCTAATTATTTCCACTTTCTTTCCATGGCCATGCTTTTCCATAGCTCTGCTTTATAATATAATATAATATTCTTTTAGATTATAATGTCCTTTCCTTTATCAAATTAACTCATACTTATCAACTTAAAATCTCACCTCAGGCAATGCTTTCTCCTTGGAAGCATTTCCTATTGTTGATCTAGATAAATTCTGAAAATACTTTTATCAAATAAAAGTATTTTTATCTGATACTTGTTAAAAAATTACATCTTGTTAAAAAATTAACTTATCTGTATCATACCATCAATTCTTGACAAGCACATGTCTTATTTGGTTTGTACTCCCAATGCTTTGCCACAGATGACAACCTCAGTAGATGTCTGTCTGTGTAGATTAATATTTATCTTATAATAATAAAGGAAATCATGAAGTTAAAGCACTATGTTTAATATCTTTTACATAATCATCACAAATTTAATGTTAATTGTGTTTTTTATGCATTTCTTAAGCCTCACAATAGGATTATTTATATCAAGTTTCAAAAAGTTTGGGTTTTCAGAGTATTTCAAATTCTGAAATTTTTGATAAAGTATTTTAGACATATAGCTCACCTTTTAGCCACACCAACTATCAATCCAGTGAGACTTATTTTTTCACTCTTACTTGTTCAATCCTTGCTGCTTTCCAACTTTAGTCCTTCCCATTCTCCTCTTTTTGAATGTCTAATCTCTTCAATTCTATAAATTATTCTAATCCTTAAAGGCCAGCTCAATTTTGCTTCCTCCATGAAGTCTTCTCCAGATGTTCTAGTTCATGTCATTTTTTTTCCATCACAAGAAAACGATGCCTATTTTCTCCCTTGATTATAAAACTCTAGAGAAACTTGGTTTATTTCACCTTTTACCTAGATTAGAAGGAAAACAGAATACAAAGACCAGTTAAGGACAATCAACCAAAAAGTATGGGTGAGAGGAAAGTCATCTAAACAACAAACAAAACTATGTTACCTAGTACAGTCTGTGACTGTTTGCGATGACCTTATTTCTCAAAGAGATATATGTTGCATATAACTCTATTTGAGAAATTATGGAAATAATCTTGTATCATGAAAGTTTTCTAGCAAAAATTATTTAAGAATATATTTAACTCTTGAAGAGATATTTAATAATCAGAAAAATAATTTGATATTCTGCAGTCCTTGATTATCATAGAGTACAAGAATAATAAATGACCATGAATGTTGGCCCATCTTCCAAATGATATCTGCACAAAGTCCATGTTTATTAGTCTTCCTTGTTGTGGATCATTTGAAAATCTATTTCATCTAATTGTGGTATTAGCCCTAAAACAGCAAGAATGAAATTATTACTGTAATTCAGTAATTTGCCAAAAATAATCCTTTAATATTTTGTCTAAATTTAATGGCATGATTGCTTTTTTAACAGTTATTACAAATATTTTATTTGCAAGAAGAGTCCTTTCTAATCCAGTTTCATATTCTCTGTGTTAGATGGAGGTATGTGTGATTACAATGGATTATTAATTGGAAAGGGGGAAACAATACCATCCTGAGTAAAATATTTTACTTTTGAACTGTATATATGAAACATTTAAAGAAAAGATAACTTAATATGCTTTTTTGTGTTTTCCATGGCTTTTGGAATATTGATAAGCATTTATTTCTGTCTAAAGAAGCAAGTAATAATTGTGTTCTTGATTATTGGCATCACATTTATTATTCCAATTTTAAGATATAATAAAATAAGATTTCCTTATACAGACTCTCTTAATACAAGAAAGTAAGATATCCTCAAAAATCAGGCTTTATGACCTTGCCTTGAATAAGTAATTTAGTAGATTTTATTAGACAGATTGGACAATATCAAACGCATACACCCTTTATGAAAACTAATTGAGGAGCACAAATCATACCCTAAGTGAAATCCATCTTCCTCTCCCATCCTCTTGATCTGATCTAAATATATTGTCATTTTCAGAATCCTCAATATAACTGATATTTAAAAATTAAGTTATCAAGGAAAAGATAGAAAGGAGACAAACGGTTAATTATCTGGGAAGTCAGAATCTGGAATAACATGACAGGAGCAAAAAGTATTTACCATAACCACAACAGAACCATGAAGAAAATCAGTGTTCACATGGGTGTACTTACTAGGAGATGTTCTTTCTTATTTTCTTTTCCTTATAATTCATTATATAAAGGAAAGAGCTTTTATTTTTTAGAGTTTCTTTATGGTCAGGATTACTCTATTATTGTTTATGCTGCTGTTTGGGAGAGGATCTTGTTCAGGTATGTGTGTATGTGTATGTGTGGTTTCCTTGTATGTGTGGTTTCCTTGTTCAGGGGTGTGTGTGTGTGTGTGTGTGTGTGTGATTTCCTTGTTCAGGTATGTGAGTACATGTATTTGTGTGGTTTCCTTGTTCAGGTGTGTGTGTGTGTTTTCCTTGTTCAGGTATGTGTATGTGTGTGTGTGTGGTTTCCTTTGTACTACCATGACATCTATTTTTCACTTTTATGCTGAGTTCTGAGTTTGTGGAAAGGTTGGGAAGAAGTTACGTAATGCTCCACTGGACCAGAAAATTAGTGATGAGTGAACCTCCAAGAGGTCTAGAGGTACAGTCAAGTTGGAGTAACATCTGGGAGTCTTGATGTTTATTAGGACTAGGAAAAAATCTCTTGAGTCTACATAAATGACCTGTGAATTTAGTGATGCAAAAGGATTTTGACAAGGTTTTCAGGATTTCCTGCATCCAGAGAGAATGGAAATCTTTGAGAAGAGCCAGTAGGTCAGAATACAAAAGTTTAGGGAGCATAAAAATGAAAAAAAGAATGGAAAAATGTAATCATACATCACAAGAATTTGGGTTCAAATTTAAGGATTGTGTTTGGTTTGTTATAAGCTTTTGAATAACTTGCTTAAGCCACTTGAAAGTAGATTATTGGGTCATTAAAAACACACAGACATTTATTTTATACCTGACTTTTGGAGTTTGTGAAATATGCCGTATTGGATATTGGTACTTGTGCTCCTACTGCTTTTATTGTCTATTTTTGTTTTGAGGAATGAGATTGAAGGTATTATGTAACTACATAAGTAGATTTCTCAATTTTAAGGTGGAAAAATACAGGCGGTAGAATACTTCAGTTTTCATGTGTATCAATGGTTCATATTTTGTCCTAGATAGCTTGTATATCTCATGCAAAAATAGTGAAGCCATTAGTAGCGGCAGCAGTAGTAGTCATAGTAAGAGTAATTGCCAGAAAAACACTCCCTTTCCTAAGCATTTCATATGTAATATCTTATTTAATCTTATTTATGACCTGCTGATGAAGGTATTGTTGTCTTCATTTTGCAATGAGTAAACAGACATGCAGAAAACTTTTCAAGCTCAGATAATAAGTAAGTTATAGGACTGCAATTTTAATCTTGGATATTCATATCTCAAAACTCCTCTCTACTGAGCATGCTGATTTGCAAAATCGATCTCTTCAATATCTGAATTAAATTTAAGATACCTTTAATTCTATATTTGTGGTTTAGAAATAAAGACATAAGAAGGGGAGCATGTAAAATTGTGATATGTAGGGGAGGTTGCAAATTTACCCAGATCATGGGGTCAAAATGCTTAGTTTTTACTATTTTTCTGATGTATCCCTAAATGGTGATATTTAGGGTATTGGAAGATACATCATCTCTCAAGTCTCATAGCAAAGAAAGATATTCTTAAGTGTGCAAAGGATGGACCATATTGATTCAAGAATCACCCTACACAGCTTCCTCTTTCTAGATTTCAAAAAGAGAATGGAATCCTGTCCTCCCTGCTTTCAGTTTTTCCCTCAACAATTTGCGTATCTGACCAGGACTTGGACATATCTAAAGCTCAGGCTATAATGTCACCCTGTCTCTTTTCTATTCCCCAAGATACCCTGGTATCAGGTAGAGGTTTTCTATTTCCCCTCTTATATTAAAAAATGTATTCTTTTATAGGGAAGGCTGCCTTTGACCTAGTATTTGCTGTAGTATGCTGTATTAGAAAATCTTTTCCCTTGCCCATTCCTAAATCCCATTATCTTACTTAAAGAGGAGTATGTCTGTCCTCTGTTGTCGTGGACTGATGATAAAACTCGAGGCTCAGCCTCAAAGTAGAAAGCTGCCGGGAATAAGATTTAAGCAGGGAGATGATGTACTGGGTTAATATTTTCAAACATTAATAATAATTTCAATAATTTTCAAGCATCAATAATCAATGCCACTGTTAATAAGGGGATCACTGAAGAAAGGGCCATTGCCTCCTGTGAGTTCATAAGATGAGACTCCATGAGAAGAGGTAAATTGGTTTCATTTACAGGACTAGAAAGCTCTAGTGAATATTACTCGGGCCAGTTTTTTGGCTTTGAACAAGTCACTTAACTTTTCTTGATTTAATATCCTTCCTTATCAAATATATTGAAACAAATATTTTGCCAACATTGTGGGTAGATAATGAAGGTAAGATCGTTTTGTAAACTACAAATTTAAAATATAAGTTTTTGGATTTCACTTTTATATTATCTGGATCATAAAAGACCAATGGAAAAAAAGTTACTGTTCATTCATCTGCCTCCTTCAGAGCTAAAAAGGATTGGTGCCATGCACTTCTATGACTGTCACATCTCTCAATAATCTACTTCTGGGGGATTTTACTTCATTACTGGCTCTAGGGTGGACACATGGATCAGACACATACAATCAGGGCATTGTATTTCCAATGGCCCTAGATGATGACTCAGTAATAAGAATATGAGCGGGTTATAACCAAAGAGAAACAATTAACTATTTTTCATACTGTCATAAAAGGACCTCATATTCTCTCTTAAGACAACCTAAACATAGCACTGCTGGAAAATTTTTATGGAGTGTGACCATTAAGTCAGTATAGCAAAATTCAAAACTATGAAATGTAGAAAAGCTGAGCTCTGATAACATTGCTTCAGCCTTTGATTAAAGCTGTGCCTGACTTCTTGACTTTTTGGTTTTACATGCCAATGTTTGTTTGTTTGTTTAATAATTTATTTTCTATTAACTAGTATAGCAAAAAAAAATGCTGAAACAATTTGGGTAACTAGATGGAAACTGACTCCATAAAAGCTTCAAGAGTACTGAGGTCTGTGACATCGGAAACTGCACGTTATGCCCTTTATTCTCAGCTCTTAACACTAGCCTGCCACATTATATGTTTTTATGTTACATGCCTGTTTAATTGGTTGATGAAGATTTGCTTAATGAATTAACAGTTTTTGATAAAGAACAAAGTTTGAAGAAGATAAAGAGGAAACTATGATTAAAAACATTTTCTTATATCTTACAACTCTTTAGAAATGAAGTTCTTTAGTCAGAGTATTCTTAAACACTATTCTTATTCTAAATCCTCAGAAGAACAGGATGTAAGGCCTTTGTTATTTCTTACCCACATGAAACAAAACTCTCATATGTCATTACATTGAATTATTTAGTAATACACAATGAAGGAGTTGGTGTAGTTGGGGATGTGTAAGTTTTCTTTAATTTTACGTGAAACTGCAAATCCTGTAAGTAGAATGTCAAGAGAATGAAGAAGCACATCGTAACTGTCTCTGCTGCAGTGAAAGTACTAAGTAACCCATTACTTGGTGACATCTCTTCTCATAAAATATCTTAACAAACTGCCAACATACAATTTCTTGGGCAGTTTCAGGCTGCAGGTTTTTGTAGGTGAGATGCACTACCGATCATTGCGTGCACTAGCTCCCAGAAAGAGGAGAGTCCAAATTAAGTAGGAGTGGTCGTCAACATCAGTGTCGACCATCGTACATAGCATCACTAATTTTACAGCACACTTCCTTTTCTCCCCCCCACCCCGTACTCCATAAGATTGAGAATGGGGAATTTAAAATATTCTAAACATTCCCTAAATATTTTGTGTCATCTGCAGGAATTTTTGTAATCATACACTTTGATGTTATTTTATTTCCTTTCTGCACAGTCATGACGAAAAGGGATTCTGGGAGAAAATCTAATTGTAAGACTAATCACAATTAAGTAAGAAATGTTTGCATAATTATTATAAAAGCAATTTAAGATAAATTAGTAGACACTATTGTGACTATTTTGGGGCATTATACTTCTTTGGATAATAAAGGTAATTATGAAATCTCATAATATATTGTATACAATGATGCTGTAGAACCTTGCTATTCAAGTTGTGTTCCGTAGTCTAGAAACATTGGCATCATCTGAGAAATTATTAATAATGTAGTATTTCAGGCTCCATGCCAAATCTACTGAATCAGAATCAATCTTTTCACAAGAACCCCAGGTAATTTTTATACACATTAAGGTTTGAGAAGCACTGCTTTATATCAGAATATCATTGGATTTAAAGATATTATTTCCTATTAAGGTTAAACATCTAGTTGCTTAGGATTTAGGTTTTCTAATTTACAGTATAATTTGTATTCCAGTTCTTCTCCTTTTCTTGTAACCCAGCAAGACAGATTTGACTCATGTATTACATGTTACTCTATAAAATTGAAAAAAGAAAAGCACTGCAGGTTGTGATTTGATACACAGTGACAGACTATGGATCAAGAACACTGTATCTGACAACTGTATTATCTCCCTGAATATGCATGCTACAATTTGGCTAATCCCCAAAGTCAATGTTGGTTACAGTTGATTGATAAAAATATGCTTCGTTATTCAAGGTCAAATTATTTTGGAAGAATTTTATTTTGCTTACTGAGCAGCTTCCATGAGAAATCCCAGTCTAACATTATAGCTGTGCACACATTTTCTCACCCAAATATATAAACCTCACCTCAACTTCAGTGTATGTGATACATTATATGATAGCACTTTAAAAAAAGTCTCAAAATAACAGCTTATTCCGATTTGCCTCACTTGACCTGAAATAATTTACAATTATAGATGCTGCTTGGAAATGCCTGGGGAAACTTTCATGTAAGAGTAGAAAAAAGCAAACAAACAAACTGCTTTTTAGAGGTTACATTATGTGCCTGAAATAGCAATATTGATGACCAAAGGGTAAAGACATTTTAGAACAAGTTCATGAAAAACAATGAAAAATAGTAATAACTGTATTTGTTGATGATATTACAAATATGTGTTTGCTTTACTCAAGTGCACAATGTGGTCCTTATTTGTTAGAACTGAGAGCACTCTGTTGAAATATGTGTCAATATTATTTGATCTAGGGGAAAGGATAAAGCAACTTCAGGTCTCCTACAGTTAGAAGCCTTGTTGTGGTAACAAGGAAAATTGTAGGAATTTAATTTTGCTGAATTGTTTTTGCATTATGAGGAAGCCTATAGTAAGAAAAGCTGTTCTCTTGGGAATCTGATGAATATAAAATTATCCCAGTGATCTAGTTTTTAAATAAGTGAAAATCTATAGGCATCTCTTTTGGTATAGTTGGTAAAGTCTAAAAGTGTAGGCTTTTGTCAATGGATTTTTAAACAAAATATTTGCAAAATAAGTTACCTAATCTCAGCAGATAAGATGGTGAGGCTTCACGGTTAATTTACAGTATTTTGGCAAGCCCAGGGTTCCTCCCTCAAAAGAACTCTTGTCTACTTAAACTAACCTTTGAAGTAACATTCATATTTTCATCTGCAAACTTCCCCTCCAGCCATTCTTGCTTTTCCAAGCCATTATTATGATCTCCGTTTCCTGAAACCTAGGTGAGAAAGCCAGTCTGAAAGAGACACATGAGAAAGAAGTAAAGATTTCTGTTTATAGTTAAAGTGGGAATAAAGTTTTGAAGAATGATTCCTTCTTTTATTAGCCTCTCCTCCACTTTCTGTTAAAAAATTGATCTTCCCAAATTTTCACAACAAAATTTCTTTATGATTATTAACAACCCAATTTTTACAGAGATGGATTTAAGTTACCTTGTCCAAGGTCAAGCTAGAATAATCAATGAGCAGCAGGAATCCACACCCTGTTCTGTCTGACCACTAAGTAAATCCACTTTCCAATATGTCATTCTGCTTGGAAATCTGGAATGGATCATCTTCAGAAGAGATAGGTATACACTAAATTGTGTCTTCCACTTCAACCCCAAAACATATGTTGAAGTCCTAACTCCTAATGTGACTCTATTTGGAGTTAGGGTCTTTAAAGTGGTAATGAAGGTTAAATGAGATCATAAGGGTGGGACCCTAATTCAGTATGGCTGGTATCCTTACAAAAAAAACAAAGAAATGGTAGAATGCTGTGTACACAGAGGGTAGAGCTTGAAGGTAGCCATCTTCAAGCCAAGGAAGCCAAGATGTTGGGAGAAGCCAACCCAGCGGACACACTGGTTGATCTTGAACTTTCAACACCCAGAACTGTGAGGAAATAAATTTCTGCTTCTTAAGATACCCAGTTGGTGGTATTTTGTTATGGCAACTAACACAGAAACACTATGAAAAAATCAAAGTTTATCCAAAAAGCAATAATTCTTAGGTCTAGAGGTTATGAAATGATTTAAAGATATAATGTCTCAGTGCTTTGTGTGGCAGCCTCATTCAATTGTATTAAATCAAGACATATTGATTGTATACTTACTATGTCCTGCCAAGTCATGCCCAGTGCAAGAGGAAAAGCTTTGGAGGCTCTCAGTTTGGCATTTCTTTTTAATCTCTACAATTCCCTTTTGTGGCATCACCTTTCTAGATTATAGTTTAATAAAACTTGTTATCATTGTACTTTGCCAAATACAGATACTGCTTATCCCTAAAGCAAAATTAGCTATTACTTAACTGTGAGCTCTGTTTTCTTTAGGAATGCAATAAATTGCAAACGAGTAGAGATATACGAAGCTGTGACACTGTGGGGCTGTGCTTATCCACCTCACCCCACATGGGAGGAAAGCCACATCAAAAGATGGTCAACTTAATGCGAGTCAGCATGCAGATTCTGCTTACTGAGGATATATTTTATTTTCCCATTTGCTCATTTCCCTCTTTTTCTTTATGTACACTTCAATGCTCAGAACATCTTTTAACATACATGTGACACTTTTCCCTCAACTGAGTGATGAGCAAGATATTTATACAACAGAAACTGGCCATCATTGCTACCAAGAAGTAATTTCCCTACCTCCTTTGTGCCCTTGACTTTTCTGTTTTGTTTTCTTGGTGCTACATTTTTAAATGCTTTATTTACACAATATTTCTTCAAAGATGCTGTTCTCTTTTAAAGTGATACAATGGAAATGAAAAGACTATTGAGAACTCTGAGCTGAAAAGTATTGCTTTCTTCTTTCAGCATGACAGAAAATGGTGTATAGTGAAAGGAGGAACTTTCTCATTGCAATAATGTTGTTAAATGACAGGGCAATCAAGCCCTCAAGCTTCATTTTTAATTTGAAAAGACAAATTTATTGCTAATACTGTGGGATACATGACATCTGTAATCAAAAGCACTTAACTTTAAAAGGAAAATAAACTTATAAGGCTATCCAAGACAGTAGAAGATTCTTGTCAGAATCATTAGCTTTCCACTGGGTTCGAGCAGAATAAAACCTGGGAGGTGATTCTTCTGCCATGTCTGATCTCTTGTTCAAATTCCCTGAAAAGGAACAAAAGTGGTAGAATAAGTTTAGAGTTTGTTACATTGAGCCCTATAGTAAAACTCTTTATACATATTAGATGTTGGTCACAAACAAACAAAAAAATAAATACAAACCCTTAAAGCCTGTGGATCTGCAGATACTAATGCAGAGATGTTAAAAAAACAAAAACAAACAAACAAACAAAAAACACCACAGACTAAAGATAGAGAATTTTCTGCATTTTATAGAGGTATTTCCTGAGTTTTGCAATATCAGATAATCCCAGAGGCAATTAAAACAAAACAAAACAAAAACATTCTGAAAGGTCCCCTGCAGGATAAGTATCAGGCCAGTGAACTCAGCTTCTGATCAAATATGAATGATCATCAAAGTCATAGAATCTTCTGTCAGTTCATCACATCATTTCCTTCTGGATGAAATAATTTAAAAAGCATTTCTAACACTTGAACTTATGGCTATTTATATATAATAATAATAATTTATACATAAAATACATTTATAATATACAATCATTCTTTAATTCTTACAACAATCTTGATTGATAGACTTTATTATGTCCATTTTTCATATTTACATAATTCAACATTCAAAAAGTTTGTATCTCTGATCTAATAAATGTCACAGTTAAGACTAGATTTGTGTTCCTTCAGTTCCAAGTTCAAAGCTCTTTGTGAGGGTACCATAATAGTCCCTACCTGTTTGGTTAGATATTATAAGGAGATGGCTAACATTTTTCACCCCTTCTTTTTCATTCCAGAATATTTAATGTTTAATTCTTGGGCTTTTGGGGAGACGCCTAAATTTCTTGAAGATTTATTGTAGGTCAACTTCTAAGCCTGGCTTAATCTCGGTTTAGTTGCTTTACAAGGAAAAACAAATCATTAATTTTCTTTTAACTGTACATCCCCTAGGGAACTCAAAAATATTACTAAATTACACATCTTAAACAAAATGTAATTCATTTGCAATTATATGGAAGAGTGGCGACTATGAATTTATGTAATTGCATTTATGTTTAAGAGAGAATGTATGCCTTTAGAGATCTATAAAAACAATATCTTATATTCAAAGGACAAAAGTCTTAGGGAAAGTCTTACCTGAAGACAGAGCTATACCAGGTAGTCTCTGAAATATGTTTAAACTCAATGTGCTGACGAGGCATGCAAGTATATTTTTATTTGGAATCTTGATACAGAATAGATCATCATCACTGTCCAGAAGCTTTCATTTTCAACTAAGGCCAAGATAAAAACATAAAAATGGTGAGAAAAGTATCAGTGTGTGTGTGTGTGTGTTTTTAAGTGCCCACCCAAAAAGGAAGAAGTAAAAATGTTCCAAGCATCTAATTAACTAAGTGTCCTAATAGAAAGTTAAAAGCAGAGTTAAGTTAGAACTGACACAAAGAATTGGAGAGACAATAAACAGGAAAAATGCACGGTGAGAAAATAATAGATGTGTTAGAAAAAAAAAAAAAGAGTGAAATCTGTGGAGTAAAGAAGACACTGAAACTAGTGAAGGAGAAATGTAAAGGTAGGAGAGATTCAGGGAAATGGCTCAAATAGTGTCCCTAAGACCTCAGTTCCCCAAGTTATTTTTATATACATTTCTGTTTCCAACATAATCACCCACTTGTAGTGACCATTAATGTATTTACTAGGAGTGAATTCTCCCTTAAGAACCACTTTTGTAAGGTTAAACTGCCAGTTGATTTTAAGTTCTGATGTTTTCTCATTCCAATATTGTTCAGAATCCAGGAAAGAGTAAAAGAGAGGGGAAAAAAAGGCTACATGTTGGCTTTTTGGTTTTGGCTTAAATTCCCTCAGCCAAGTAAGCACTGCCTATTTTAAGAGATACAAAACATAAAACTGTTTTCTGATGATTCTAAAAAGTCTCCATTTTATTTTGCACCCCCACATTGTTTTTGATATATTTTAAATTATTTTTCCTTCAAGTATCTTTTTTTTGTTTGTTTATTTGTTTACAAAATTTGAGGAACTAAAAATTTCTAAGGAATATGCATGTGGCAGAACTCTTAAATGTGTGACATTTTTATATTCAAAGGAATTACATGATCAAGAGGAAAGCAGTGTCTCAGTGGGACATTCATCTGGTATTACTGCTCTGCAATAATAGAAGTGCTTCCATCTTGGTTAATCATAAAGAAAGAGGCCAAGACTTTAATTTAAAAAAAAAATAGTGTAAGGTTCTTGGATTTTAATCTATTTTAACAATTAAACTCTACTGTGTGGGGGAGGTGGGGAGGATGTGTGTGTATGTGCATGCATACCTTATAAAAAGATGTCTTCACATAGTAGTTATCTAGAGCAGAAAGTTTTTAAGTAAAAGAATTAGCAGGCCAGGTGTGGTGGCTCACACCTGTAATCCCAGCACTTTGGGAGGTCAAGGTGGGTGGATCACCTGAGGTCAGGGGTTTGAGACCAGCCTGACCAACATGGTGAAACCCTGTCTCTACTAGAAATACAAAAATTAGCCAGGCAGGCACCTGTAATCCCAGCTACTCAAGAGGCTGAGGAAAGAGGATCTCTTGAACCTGGGAGGCAGAGGCTGCAGTGAGTGGAGATTGTGCCACTGTACTCCAGATTGGGAGGCAGAGCAAGACTTCATCTCAAAAAAAAAAAAAGAATTATCAATGATCTTTAAAATTCTAAACATAAATAAATAGATTACATGTCAGAAGAAATACTTACTAATGCAACTTAGTCAATTTTTTGTTGCTATAACAGAATACCATAGACTAGTATTTGCGTCACAACCACTTAAGTACCATTGACCTTTTAACCATCTCCACACAGTAAAAAATCCATGCATAACTTTAAACTCCCCCAAAACTTAACTGTTAACAACCTACTCTTGCCCAGAAACCATACCAATCACATAAACAGTAAATTAACACATATTTTGTATGTTATATGTGTCATATACTGTATTCTTACAATAAAGTAAGACAAAGAAAATGTTATTAAAAATCTTAAGAAGAAAAAATATATTTAACATTATTAAGTAGAAGTGGATCATCATAAAATTCTTCATCCTTGTCATCTTCACATTGAGTTGAACAAGAGGAGGCAGATGAGGGGTTGGCTTTACCGTCTTAGGGGAAATAGAGGTAGAGGAAGTAAAGGAGGTGAAGGTGGAATGGGAAGCAGGAGTCAGGCACAGTTTGTGTAACTTTTATTGAAAACAAAATCTTTGTATAGTAAACCCATGTAGTTCAAACCTATATTGTTCAAGGGTCAACTGTAATCTCTAATAAGATTCAGACTTTCTCTACATTTCTCTTCTTTTCACCAAAATCTTCCATAATGCTCCATTCATGGCAAAGCAAGCTTCATCTAGCCTGCTCCTCCCAACTTTTCCAGCCTCTACCCATTACCCTGTCCCAAAGGAGCTTCCACATTTTCGGGTATTTCCCATAGCAACAGCTCCACTTCTCAGTACCAATTACCTGTGTGAATCTGTTTTCTGTTGCTATAACTGAATACCATATACTGAGTAATTATAAAGAAAGTAAATTTATTCTTACAGTTCTGGAGTCTGGGAAGTTAATGAGCATGGCACTGACATCTGGTGAAAGCCTTGCTGTATCATAATAGTGGAAGGTATCACATGACAAGAGGGCAAGACGATGCCTGTCAACTCAGATCTCTCTTCCTCTTCTTACAAAGCCAACAGTCCCATCATGTGGATCTTACCCTGATGAAAATCTACCTCTGTTACCTCTCAAAGACCCCACCTACTGACACCTTATGAAATTGGGGTCTAACCGCATATGATTAAGTTTCCAGTATGTGAAGTTTGGGAGACTCATTTAAACCACAGCAACAACTATTCAGCCTATAATACAGCCTTGAAAAAAACCCAGCTCACTAATAAAATGTTGGTAAAACCACCAAAGAACACAGTTTCCCCAATATCATACTGTATCTTCAATAACTAAGATAGTGGAAAGAGTAGGATCGTAATCTTTAGAAGGGATTCATTTGAAGGTGTAGCATTCAGATTGGCATTATTCAAGGTTACATTCTAGAGAAAAAAGATTACAAAGAAGAAAAGCAAGATGTGTGGCCTCTCTGTGCTACACAGGTACCAAAAATATACATTTATTAGAGTTCTCTACTAGAGACAAATTAGTCAAGACCTTTTATTTTGTATGTATAAACACATGCCCCACTTAGAAGATGGATTTAAACAATATAATTAGAGCCAATAATTCCTATATGCAGGTAAATGCTTTTTGGAGGAGAGATTCTAGCAAGATAGAAGGATACAAATAAAATAACTTTAATTACAGGGCCGTGAATCAGAAAAAGGGTGACCAAGTCTCATTTATGCTTCTTAATGATGTCACGTTTTCCAGTAAGTAACAAAATGGAGAACAACATTCTGTTTTCATCTCAAAGGAGGTGAAAATAAAAGGATTAGACAGAGAAAAGGCTGAAAGTAGTAATAAGATTTTACCACTTTCTTTTGCTTCCAAATTTCAAACTTATCTATGTCTTTTACACAATCATGAGCATCAATGTATTTCCCAAATCTTTGATGTATCTCTTTCTAATTTGCATCCTCTTATTTTACTTAAGCCATGTTAACAAAGTGTATTAGTTCTGTTCATGAAATTTAAAAGCCTATTCTTTATTCTTCCTCCAGTCTTCTTTGTGTGTGTCCGTGTGTGTGCATATGTGTATTTGTGTCTGAGAGAGAGAGAGAGGAAATAGAGTGTGTTATATACTGGTTTCTCATCTTCATTTTTAATTATGTTATGATCTCTAGGTGTCACTTGCTAGAACTTGATCTCTCCAATCATCACATAAAATGGTGAATGGAGGGGATGTCTCACTATGTGCTAGGTACTATGTCAGATGTTTTAAACAGATTATTGTAGTTCATCATTATAATAACACTATGAGGTATGTACTAATATTATTTTTATTTTGAAAGTGGACAAAATGAAGCCTAGAGAAGTCAAAGACTTTGTATAAGATTACACAGTTTTAATAAAACTGTACTTAAACCAGGGTTTAAACCAAAGACTGAGTTTACAGTAGAACTTACTTTCTCCACTAAATTTGCTAAAATAAGACAGGAAAGTATAGTGAAATGCTTGGGTTTTCTTTCTTGAGGTCTTATTTCTTCTGTACAATCTTTTATGTTGTAGTAAATTGATTATAGTACCTAGTAGTTTGTCTACCTATACATATAATATTCTTTAAAAAGTTTCCATTATCCCCTTTCTTTTGGAAAGGTACTCTCTCTACCAATTGCCTTAGTCCCTCAAGGCTGCCTTAACAAAATATCTTAGACTGGGTAATTTATAAATGACAGAAATGTGTTGCTCACATTTTTGGAAGCTGAGAAATCTCAGATTCAAGTGACAGCAGATTTGACATTTAGGGAACACTTATCTTTCTTTTTTCTCTCTCTCTCGTTTTGCAATTGATGTCTTTTTAAAATTTCTTATTAAAAAGGTGGGGGGAGATCAATGTGTAGAACGTGCAGGTTTGTTACATAGGTATACCTGAGCCATGGTGGTTTCCTGCACCTATTGAACCATCCTCAAAGTTCCCTCCTTTCACCCCTTACCCTCTAACAGGCCCTGGTGTGTGTTGCTCTCCTCTCTGTGTACATGTGTTCTCAATGTTCAGCTCCCACTTATGAGTGAAAATATGTGGTGTTTGGTTTTCTAAAACTATCATCTTTCATAGTTAAGGTCTTCTTTCTGCTTCCTCACATAGCAAAAGGGGGCAAGAGAGTGAGTCTCTTCATAAGGCCACTAATCCCATTCATGAGAATGGAATCCTTGTGGCTTAATATCTTCCCTAAGGCTTTACCTCTTAACACTATTACATTGGGTATTGGGTTTCAACATATGAATTTTTGGTCAATACCAGTATTCAGACCATAGCATCAAACATATCCACTTCAGTCTATTTTCCATCCATGGCAGGAGAAGACAGAAAATTATCAAAACCAAGCCCATAAGAATTCTTCTGTGGAATTTTTAAAAGTGGAACAAAAGAAAGTTGTTGATGTCTTATTTCCAACCAAAATTTCAAGATTGCCAAAACTTGTGCTAAGATTCAATGCACTACAAAACAAATTCTCAATCTGATCTATAGTTAAAAATAAGCAAGCCAACAAGGCAGAGGCAATGAAAATAAACAGAGCGTCCTGGCACCATCTCACATGTGGTTCTAACCGAGATTTTACAAGATTTGCCAATCCGTGTACTATAATTCAATGTGCTACAAAACAAATTCTCAATTTGAAGTTGGATTACCTGGATTTATATTTCAGTTGTTAACACCTGCTCTATTTTAATCCTTATTATTTGATATCATCAGATTGTAATATCAAATATTATCTTTAGATTATATGAGATGTGAACATTTCTTGCAAATACTATGTAATAAATAAAGTTTATTTTAGTTTTATGTGAGACAGATACACTATTTTGTAACATGTTAGTGTATGGACCTAAGTGAAGGAAATATATGGGATGATGATAATTATTAAAAAGCAACAAGCATTTTGGTATCCAACATCTTGTATGTTTAAGAAGCTGTGTGTGAAAGTAGAAGGATAATCTATATATCTAAGAATTATATACTTTGTTTGCCAAATCTATTTTTTATTAATTTAATATTGACACAACATGTTGACCCAATTAACTGCTCAGAAAAATATTTTGATATTGATAATAGGCAGTACTAGGTAGTCTGAACATATAAAATAGAAAATCCCTGAATCCATTGAGTTTACTGAAAATGAAAAATTATAGTAGATATCGATGAACATAAACTCTCAGGATAGCTTGTGTGTTGAAAATTCATGATATACATATAATTTTTCTGATAACTTTTGTTATCAGCTAGAAATGACTTGTTTGTAAAAAAACACAATTCAAACTGTTATGAGCATAAAAGAGAAATTTTTGGCTTACATTATAATAAATACAGGGATGGGCTTGAACTCAAAAGATGCCATCAAGATCCAATTTATCGCTGAGGTTTTGTTGTTGTTGTTATTTGTTTCTATATTGGCTTTATTCTCAGTCACCAGTACCCCAAATTTCAAGTCTTCTTAGGTGAAAGTCCTATTTTGCAGAGACTTACATTTGCATCTCATTAACTCTGGTGGGGTTATATGCTGATTCCTAAACCAGTGCCTGAACATGCCATGCGGGGCCTGGAGATCACTCAGTCCCTTCCACCAGTGTTGGCACAGAAGCACTTCTTCTGAAGGCCTTAAGGTAGCACACCCAACCTGCTGCTACCACTGCAGCTGGCACTCACCTGCACATGCCACCTTCAGGCCTGAAGACTGGTTTACCCAGCCTATCACAGCCACCACCAACACCATTACAAAGCACTTGGGAGCCAGAGAGTGGGCCTGACACTGCTACTGCCATCACCTGTGCCACACCTGCTGTCCAAGACCCTAAGAACCGGACCACCCTCTTGGCCCACTGCTGCCACTGCCAGCACCTAAACAACCTGTCTGGAGGTCCAAGAATCTTCCCATATGGACACCATAACACCAGTGCCACCATATGCTGTTCTGGCTCCCAAACACAAGCATGCTCAGCCCACCACTGTCAACACTGGGGCCCAAGGAGTGACCCACCTAGCATGCATTTCTACCCCTGAAAAACTTCACAACAGCCTCCACTAACAACTGCATCCTAACTTTGAATGTAAACAGGTTAAACTTTCCATTGAAAAGAAATAGACTAGCTGAATGAATTAAAAATAAAAATAAAAATAAAAAAATATATGACTCAACTTTATGCTGCCTATAAGAGACTCATCTCATCTGTAAAGATATACAGACTGAAAGTAAACAGATTTTTAAAAAAGGCTATTCCATGTACTTAGAAACCAAAATCAAGCAGGAATAGCTACACATATCAGATAATACAGATTTTGAGTCCAGAACAGTAAAAAGAGACAAAGAAGCTCATTATATAATGATAAAGAGATCAATTCAGCAAAAATATATAAATATTCTAAACCTATATGCACCCAACACTGGAGTACCCAGATATATAAAGCAAATATTATTAGATCTAAAGGCAGAGATAAACTCCAGTACAATAGTATTTGGGAATTTCAACACGCTACTCTCAGCATTAGGCAGATCATCTAGATTAAAATTAACAACAGAAAAAAAAAAGGATTTAAACTACACATTAGACCAAATGGACCTAGCAGATATTTATAGAACATTTTATCCAACAGTGACAAAATACACATTTTCCCCATCAGCTTGTGGAACGTTTTCCAGATAGACCACATTTTGTAACACAAAAGAAGTCTCAACAAATTTATAAAAGTATAAATGATGTCAAGTATGTTCTCTGACCAAAATGGAATAAAACTGTGAATGAACAAGTGGAATTTTGGAAACTGAACAAATATATGGAAATTAAAGAACATGCTTCTGAATGACTACTGGGTCAAAGACAAAATTAAGAAGAAAATAAAAAAGTTTCTGAAATGAAAATTGATACATAACATTCCAGAACCTATGGAATATATCAAAAGCAGTGCGAATAGAGAAGTTTATAGCAATAAATGCCTAGATCAGAAAAGAAAGATTTCAAACCAATAATCTAACAATGGACTTCAAGGAAAAAGAAAAGCAAGAACAGGCCAAACCCAAAATTAGAAGAAAAAAGACTGGAGCAGAACAAAATGAAATAAAAAGTAAAAAAATGCAAACTATCTACAAAGTGAAAAGTTAATTATTTGAACATATCAACAAAACTGTTAAACAGCTAGTCTAATGAAGAAAAAGAGAGAAGACCCAAATAAACAAAATCAGATATTAAAGAGGAAACATTACAGCTGATATCACAGAAATACAAAAGATCATCAAAGACTATACTATGACATACTAACAAACTGGAAAACCTAAAGAAAATTGATAAATTCCTGGATATATCAATCTACCAAGATCAAATTAAGAAGAAAGAGAAAACCTGAAGAACGCAATAATGAGTGATAAAATTGAAACAGTAATTAAAAAAAAAAAAAAAGTCCTGTACTAAATGGTCTCACTGCCAAATTCTGCCAATCATATAAAGAACTAACTCCAATTTTCCTCAAACTGTTCTAAATAATTGAAGAGTAGATAATTTTAATAGCTAACACCAGTTTTCCTCAAACTATTCTAAATAATTGAAGAGTAGGTAATTTTCCCTAACTTATTTTTCAAAACCAGCACTACCCTGATACCACAACCAGACAAAGATACAACAAGGAAAGAAAACTACAGGCCAATAATCCTGACAAATATAGACACAAAATTCCTCTACAAAATACTAGCAAATCACATTCAAAAGCATATCAAAAAGATGTTGATCACCATGATCAACTGGGATTGACCTCAATTATGCAAGGATGTGATACATCACATTCTCAGAATGAAGGGCAAAAACTACACGATTATCTCAACAGATGCAGGAAAAAAATTGATAAAACTCAAGATTTCTTCACGATAAACACTCTCAACAATTTAAGCATAGAAGGAACATAAATCAACACAATAGAAACTGTATATAGCAGACCCAGAGCTAACATCATACTGAATGTGGAAAAGTTGAAAGCCTTTCTTTTAAAAACTGAAACCAGACAAATATGCCCACTTTCACCACTGTTATTCAACATAGTACTGGAAGTCCTAGCAAGGGCAATAGGACAAGAGAAAGAAAAGGCATCCAAATTGGAAAAACAAGAATTCAAATTCTCTCTCTTTGCTGATGATATGATCTTCTATCTAGACAAAAACTAAAGATTCTACCAAAAACTATTTTATAACTGACAAACAAATTCAGTAAATTCATAGGATATAAAATCCACGTAAAAAAATTGGTAGCGATTCTGTACTCCAATAATGAACTAGATGATACAGGAATCAAGAAGGCAATCCCATTTACACTAGCTACAAAAAATAAAATAAAGTAAAGTAAAATAAAACAAAACACCTAGGAATACCTTTAACCAAGGAGGTGAGAGACCTCTACTGGGAAAACTACAAAACATTGATGAAAGTAACTGAGGAGGATAAAAGAAATGGAAAAATAACCCACTCTCATAGATTGGAAGAATTAATATTTTTAAAATTACCATTATACCCAAAGCAATCTACAGATTCAATGCAATCCCTATCAAAATGCCAATGTCATTTTTCACAACAATAGAAAAAGCAATTATAAAATTTGTATAGAACAACAATAACAACAAAATACAAAGCAATCCTAAGCAAAAAAAATAAATAAATAAAGGTGTAGGCATCACACTACCTGTCTTCAAAATATAGTAACTAACATAGTATAATATTGGTATGAAAACACATTGACCAATGGAACAGAATAAAGAACCCAGAAATGAATTCATGTATTTACAGCCAACTGATTGTTGACATAAGTACCAAGAGGAAACATCGAGGAAATGATACCCTTTTCAATTAATAGTGCTGGGAAAACTGAATATTCATATACAAAAGAATGAAACTGGACTGGGTGCAGTGGCTCATGCCTGTAATCCCAGCACTTTGGGAGACTGAGGCGGGTGGATTACTTGATTACTTGAGGTCAGGAGTTCTAGACCAGCCTGGCCAACATGGTGAAACCCCATCTCTACTAAAAACAAAACAAAAGAAAACTATAGCCAGGTATGGTGGTACATGCCTGTAATACCAGCTGCTGGTAAGACTGAGGCAGGATAATTGCTGGAACCCAGGAGGTGGAGGTTGCAGTCAGCCAAGATCACACCACTGTACTTGAGTCTGGGTGGCAGAAAGAGACTCCATCTCAAAAAAAAAAAAAAAAAAAAAAAAAAAGGAATGAAACTGGACTCCTACCTTTCTCAATATGCAAAAATCAATTCAATATGTCTTAGAGACATGAAACTATAAAAGACCTAAAACTGTAAAATCACTAGAAGAAAATTTAAGGGTAAGACTTTAATACGTTGGTCTAGGCAAATATTTTATGACTAAGACCTCAAAAGCACAGGCAACAAAAACAAAAATAGATACATGGGACATATGAAATGTAAAAACTTCTATATAGTAAAGGAAACAATCATCAGAGTGAAATGACAGTTTGTTCAATGGGAGAAAATACTTGCGAAGTATTCATCCAACAATGGACAAATATCTAGAATATAGAAGGAACTCAAACAAGTCGAGAGTGGAGAAATAAAAAGTAGGTAAAGGAAATGAGTAAACATTTCTCAAAAGAATACATAAAAATGACCAATAGACATATTTTTAAAATGCTTCACGTCACTAATCATCAGGGAAATGCAAATCAAAACCACAATGAGATGTCATCTTACCCCCAATTAGAATGGCTATTACTAAAAAGACTAATAACAGATGCTGGTGAGAATGTGGAGAAAAGGGAACTGATACACTGTTGGTGAGAATGTAAATTAGTATAGCCAATATGGAAAACAGTATGGAGATTTGTTTGAAAACTAAAAATAAAACTACCATACAATTCAGCAATCCGCTCTTGGGTATCCAAAGGAAAAGAAATCAGTACATCAAAGGAATACCTGCATCCCTGAATTTTCTGCAGTACTATTAACAATAGCAAGACTGTGTAATCAACTTAAGTGTCTATCATTGGATGAATGGATAAAAACAATGAGGTGTATGTTTGGCCATAAAAAATGAAATCATGTCATTTGCAGCAAGATAGATAGAATTGGAGATCATTATGTTAAGTAAAATAAGCCTGGATAGAGGCTGAGAGTAGAATTATAGATACGAGAGACTGGTAAGGAATGGTGTGTAGGGTTGGTGATTACCATGAAGAGACATTGGCTAATGGATACAACTAGACAAATACGTAGGAGTAGTTCTAATATTTGGCAGCAGAGTAGAATGACTACAGTTTACAACAATGTATTATATATTTCAAAATAACTAGAAAAGAGGACTTGAAATGTTCTCAACACATAGAAATGATAAATACTCAAGGTGATGGATATGCTAAATAGCCTGACTTGATCATTAGCTATTCTATGCATGTAACAAAATATCACAATACTCCATAAATATGTACAAATATTATCAATTAAAATTAAATATATGTAAATCCACTTTTGAGTCATTTGTTCTTAAAAAGATAGATCTACAATGAGCATATGGGTATTAAATTGAATGTGGAACGTGTTAAAGCTTGTTTGTCTTTCACAAAGCTTGTTTGTCTTTAACAAAAATGGTAGCATTTTTATTACCAGGGACCTAAAGACCATTCATGTAATTCCTAGTATTCATTATATGTCAATCTCTTCTTTACCCTTCTTCAACAAAAAGTGTGTGGTAAAAATTTAATTATTGTTATTTCACAAAGATTTCTTAATTAATAAACTAGTAGTTTTATTTAGCTAGGGCTAAAGCTATTTTGTCTGAAGTACTTAAATCATGTGTAACATGATCATCTAAGAACCATAATCTATCCAAATAGATTTGACATTGATGTATGGTACAGTTAGCTTTACAGATTTTGCTTGTATTATTTGGTTTTTCTGAAACAAATGACATAGATCAACATGAGAAATTAAAAAAGAAAAACACTGCCATCTTGTAACAATAGGGCTGTTCTATATCTCCAATACAATTAAGAATGTATAGTACAGTTAGTTAGCTTTACAGGTTTTGCTCGTATTATTTGGTTTTTCTGAAATAAATGGCATAGATCAACATGAGAAATTAAAAAGGAAGAAGACAGCCATCTAATAATAATAGGGCTGTTCTATATTTTCAATATAATTAAGAATGGTGCATCTTCTGTAACTGAAGTGAGCAGTTAGGAACAAAATATTGAGTTAGGAACAAAATACTTTTATTGAAAAAATAAAATATTTAGCGTAATGTACTAGCTTTGCACACCTGGCCAAATGTTCTAGTTGCATTTCTGCTTATAAATAAAGTTTCTCTTTGAGTTAACTAGTCTTTTGTATTGCTATTATTTGTATATGTATTCTATTTCAAATATCAAATATTTAACAGCATGACAAAACTACAACTGGTAGACATCATTTTCTCTCCTATCTTAAGAGAATGCTATAGTTAATTTTCCTAGGAGTTATTTATGCCTTTATTTATTTTCAAGCCCTTGAATTTTTTCCAGAAATATCTTGTGGCTTTCTCGTTTGTTTTTATTGTATATATGTGTGTATGATTTTTGTTTTGTTTAATTGTTGTTATTGTTTTCTCCCTTTTTGGTGAATTAGCACAAGCTAAAGGACTAACGTCAATATATCAGTCCTCAAGCACGTAATATCTTCATAATTTTTCACCCACACTGGTCTGTGTTTTAGTCTACTGATTTATTGTTTAACCAGAGGCCTAATGATTAAGCCACTGAGGAGTGTGAATGTTAGTGAAATTGCTGCCGGCTCCTTCCATGTCTGCAAACTGTAAGATACGTTGAAACACACAAGCATCCATGTCAACATATGTATGTGATGGATACTCAGTATATACTCCTGGGGCAATAGCACTGTTCAGGAAATGAGATATTATAGGCCCAATTTGGCCACTTATATTCTGGTAGTGGCAAGTCATTTAATTTCTGTAGTTCTCAGCTTTTCTATTTGGAAAATGAGAATAATAAAGTGTACCTCACAGAGATATTATATAGACTTGGAAACACATTGAGACACTCTATTTACTGTGGAATAGAATTAGATTTCAGCCAGTTTTCTCTTATTGTATGTGATCTGAGAGGTTTGGGAGGGTAAGTCTAGTTTATAACACTAAACAATAGAAATTGACATTATAATATCTTGATATCATCAGCACTCTGAGTATAGCCCTCAGGTTTAAAACAACATATTTCATTGCATTACCATAGCCATAATTTGTAAGAGGTCAATATATAAAACTAGAAGCCACTTCATTATTTAGATAAAATATTTATTCCCAGTGTCCTGAATACTCATGCATCTCTCACACACATTGAGTAATGTTAGAGTTTCTGGGAAGTCAAATAAATGATAGAGTTACCCTAGAGAATGTGGACTAACAGGTAAAACATGAAAAATTTTAAGGAAAATGTCTTCAGAGTCATGTAAAACCCCATACCCCACAACATAATATATCTCCTGCTTATACCAATGTTTCCCAGACTCATTATCTTTTTCGTTTGGACAATAACAAATATTAAAAAATTCTTCCTCTCTGACTCCTTTTTATTATTCTCTCTATTATTCTTATTTTATTTTTATTATTCTTTCTTCCAGTAGAATATTCTGTTTTTCAGACATCATATAACACTATTCATTCTCTCTATATATAAAGAAACACCTGAGGACTCTATAAAGAAACAACACTGCTCTAAAGAAACACCTGAGGCTGGGTAATTTATACAGAAAAGAGGTTTAATTTGCTCATGATTCTGCAGGGTGTACAGAAAGCATAGTGGTTACTGATTCTGAGACCTCAGGAAACTCACAATCATGGTGAAAGCAAAGGAGAAACATGCATGTCCCACATGGCCAGAGCAAGAGCAAGATCGAGAGGGTCAGAGGAATGGTGCATACTTTGAAACAAGCAGATCTCTTAAGAACTACTTTAGGAATGATAGCACCAAGGACGATCGTGTTAAACCATAAGAAACCACCCCCAATGATCTAATCAGCCACCAGGTTCACCTCCAACACTGAGGCTAACAATTTGACCTAAGATTTGGTTGAGGACACTGATTCAAACCATTTCAGATTAGTTTAGGTTTACTTAGTTATGATCCATTTCCATACATAACTTTCCAAACCTACTGTTTTCCATGAGTGCTCTCAGAGGTGTTTTTCTGTACTTATATCCAGTGCTCAACCCAAAACATAACCTCAATTGACTATGAATCAAGGGTTAAAATGTTAAACTTTATATAATGGTGCTCAAATGACTTTGGGATTCCTTCAATCTTTGTGTACCTCCAAAACAGTCGTCTTAGTCAGTTTTAGCTGACATAACAGAGTACCATAGACTGGGTAGCTCATATTCAACATACATTTATTTTGCTTAGATCTCAAGCCTAGAAGTTGAAGATCAGAGTGTTAGCATGAGTGGGTTATGGTGTTGGGGTCCCTTCTGGATTGTGGACTGCTGACTTCTTGTTGTGCCTTTGGTGTCAGAATGACAGCTAAAGAGAGCTCTCTGGGGTCTCTGTTATGAGGGAATTAATCCTATTTATGGGAGCTCCACCCTCATGACCTAAACTACATCCCAAAGGCCTCATGTCCTAATACCATCATATTGGAGGTTAGGATTTCAACATAAGAAATTTGGGTGGACATAAACATTTCATCCATAACAACAATGCTACCCACTAGGATTACCTGCGAGCCTTTAAAAAAATATTGAAGTCCTGGGCCCATCAATTAAGCATTCTGATTAAACCACTTGATATAAGTATTATTCATATTTTCATTTTACTAATTAGGTAACACATACAAGGATGTTAAAGTGTGATTACTTTTAGAATGAGTTTATTGAAGTTTTAGAATTCTATTTATTTGTGAATATTTAAAAATAGAATTCATTCTTTTTTGAGATGGTCCACATATAATTACTGGTAGAAGAAAGATGGTGATATTTCAATGACTTATGACTCTGCAATATTTAAATTGACTAAATTCATGACTAAATGGAAATTTTGCTCTGACCACAGAAGACGCTATCTAAATTATAATACAAAGTTATGTAAAAGTGAATAAAATCATTTAATATCAAATACTGGTTCTTAAAGATGGTCACACATTTAAAATAAGTAGTATCATTGTGTTTCTTATCATATAGTACCTAGATATGTTACCATTACAACGATCATTTTTAACATATATTCTTCAAAAAAAATGAGGTCCTCAATTGTTACTATAAAATTGCAGATAGTGAAATTGAAACCTGAGAGGTTAAGTTACTTTCCCAGAGGTAAAACATACATTTGTCTGAAGGCCTTATCACATCCCAAGAATGTGATACTATCTGCTCGGCTCATTGCACTGTAAGAATCATTTAGACCTCTTATCTAGTGGTAGCCATACTAAAGGTCGAGGACACTGTTTTCCGTAAGACCATCTTCATCTATGACGCTAGCTCCAAGTTTGGGGGCAGTTTTCCAAACCAGCTGGCATAGCGATAATTTACTATATGGACTGACAGAACACACTGAAAGGTGTTATACTCATGGTTACAGGTTGGTTTTGTGTGTGTGTGTGTGTGCGCGCATGTGTGTGTGTTTGTGTGTTTTTTGTTTGTTTGTTTGTTTGTTTTTTTATTTTTTATTTTTTATTTTTTTTTGAGACGGAGTCTCGCTCTGTCGCCCGGGCTGGAGTGCAGTGGCCGGATCTCAGCTCACTGCAAGCTCCGCTGCCGGGTTCACGCCATTCTCCTGCCTCAGCCTCTGGAGTAGCTGGGACTACAGGCGCCCGCCACCTCGCCCGGTCTTGATCTCCTGACCTCGTGATCCGCCCGTCTCGGCCTCCCGAAGTGCTGGGATTACAGGCTTGAGCCACCGCGCCCGGCCTGTGTGTTTCTTTTAAATGGAGTTTTCCTCTTGTCGCCCAGGCTGGAGTGGAAATGCACAGTCTTGGCTCACTGCAACCTCTGCCTGTCAGGTTGAAGAGATTCTCCTGCCTCAGCCTCCCAAGTAGCTGGGATGAAAGTCAGGACAACCACACCCGGCTAATTTTTGTATTTTTAGTAGAGATGGTATTTCGCCATGTTGGCCAGGCTGGTTTTGAACTCCTGACCTCAGGTGATCCACTTGCCTCGGCCTCCCAACGTGCTGGGATTACAGGCGTGAGCCGCCAGGCCTGCCCTCACTTACAGTTTATTACAGAGAAAGGCTACAGATTAAAATCTGGCAAAGGAAAAGGTGCATAGGAATGTCTGGGAGGTCTCTAAATTAGAAGCTTCTGTTGTCCTCCCCTATGACGCTGAGCCTCCCAGCATCAATGCGTGTCAGTATGTAGAGTATTGCCAATCAAGGAAGCTCACCTGAGCTTAAGGTAAGCTTTATGTCCTAAGTTTTATTTGTCACTTTGTTACAGAGTCATGACAAATTGACTGTCCACATGCTGGAACTCAATCTCCAGGTCCACTAATATCACAAGATCCAAAGTTTCCACCTTAAATTATATGATTAGTTTTTCTGGAGTGGCCAGCCCCTACCTTAAACAGACACTCCTATCAGGCATGACGTATAGTACCTCCCAAAAGCCATGGGCAAGGGCAAAATATTTCTTTGGGCAAGGCCACATTTTTACTACACACCTCCAAAATCTTTCTATGGTCATTTATTTCTGGACATTCATTTCTTCAATAATTATTCAGTTAATAGCCACTCTGAGAGACATTTTACCAGGTGCTGAAAATCAATGAAGACAAATGGTATACCCTTACGAAATTATTGAGGGAGCATCATAAAGTCACATAAATCACCATATAGTCATGTTTTGTTTAGTGACGAAGACACATTCTGAGAAATGCATTGTTAGGCAATTTTGTTATTGTGCAAACATTACAGAATGTCCTTACACAGACCTAGATGGTATAGTCTACTATATACCTAGGCTATAGGATATCGGCTATTGCTCCTAGGTGACAAACCTATACAGCATGTTACTATACTGGATAGTGTTGTAATTGTAACACCATGGTAAGTGTTTGTGTATCTAAACAAATTTAAACATATAAAAAAGTACAGGAAAAATCCAGTACTATCATCTTATGGGAGCACAGTTGTATATGGGATCCTTCATTGACAGAAACATTGTTTTGCAGTGCACAAATATAAGTAAAGTAATTATTAAGAGAGATGAAGTAAAGTATAGGGTTTTGCAACTGAAAAAGGTCAGGATTTTATATAGGCACAGGACTTAAGGAAGGCCTTATGAAGAAAGAAACATGTGAACTAGTGTCTAGCAGCCTGCAGTTGGCTAAATCAAAATCAGTTTCGGTAATGTTGACTATAGAGTATGTTCATATTTTTCTGAATACTTGACCTTTATGATTTTA
Organism: Piliocolobus tephrosceles; assembly: GCF_002776525.5. Lineage (NCBI taxonomy): Eukaryota > Metazoa > Chordata > Mammalia > Primates > Cercopithecidae > Piliocolobus > Piliocolobus tephrosceles. Next base: position 26,916,427 of record NC_045444.1, on the reverse strand, counting down.
CTTAAAAAAAAAAAAGGTCCGAAGTACCTCCCTGAAACCAAAAATTACGAAGCACTTCAACTCTTACTTCTTAGAGAGATCTCCAAACTGTTCTCCATAGTGGCTGAACTAATTTAAATTCCCACCAACAGTGTTTAGACATTCCCTTTTCTCTGTAGTCTCACCAGCATTCATTAGTTTTTGACTTTTTAGTAATAACCATTCTGACTGGTGTGAGATGATATCTCATTGTACTATTCAACGCAGCATCCCCTTATTGGGTACATACCCAAAGGAAAATAATTTGTTCTACCGAAAATACACATGCACTCATATGTGTATAGCAGCACCACTCACAAAAGCAAATACATGGAATCAACCTAGGTGCCCACCAACAGTGGACTGGATAAGAAAATATGGTACATATTCACCACGAAATACTACACATCCATAAATAAGAATGAAATCATATCTTTTGCAGCAACATGGTTGCAGCTGGAGGTCATTATTCTAAGGAAATTAATGCTGGAACATAAAATCGAACATTGCATGTTCTTACTTCTAACTGGGAGCTAACAATTGGGTACAGTAGTGATTAAGATGGGAACAATACACTAGGGACTCCTAGAGCAGGGAGAAAGGGAGGAGAGTAAGGGCTCAAAACTGCTACTATGCTCAGCACCTGGGTGATGGGACAATTTGTATCCCAGATGTCAGCATCATGTGATATACCCATGTAACAAACCTGCACATATACTCCATGAATCGAAAATAAAAGTAAATAGTATTTTCTAAAAGGATGTCAACAGCACATACTTAATGCTATTCATGCTGTTTTACATACTTATGTCAATGCAATAAATAATCATGTATTGAGCATCTATCATAAACCTACTCTAGGCATTGAGTAAATAACCAGCAGTGAAAAGGAAAATAGAATAAAATCTCGATCTTCATGTAGCTCACAGCCTAGATATTTAAATAACTGAATTTCAGCTCTGAAGGCAGTTATAGAATAGTGGCTTAGAATGCAAAATTCTGGGTAAGACTGCCTATTTAGTACCAGTTGTACTACAAAATGTCTGTGTTCTATGTAAATTATTTAATTTGTCTGTGCTTAAATTCCTTTATAAGTGAAATGTGAATAATGAAAATATCTCTTAAATGGCTGTGAAGACTAAAAATGATATTGAATAAGCTAGTCTGGCATTATTTAAATATTGAATGCATTTTGGTATAGCTTTTGCTTTTTATTAACTTACAGAATGACCATACTTCAAGTTTTGTGGGCTCAGTTTCCTCATTTGAAAATAAGGAGTTAGGATAGCTTACCACTAAATTCCTTAAAAAATATTCTACGATTTTTTTATGACCATAGATGGGCTCCTAAAGGCCAAACTTTGCTCCTTTGTACATAATTTTGGGAAGAACCTAGGACAAAGTAATTACTACCTTATACTTGTTTTTTATTATGTTAACTGAAAACCTAAAGTTATTCCTTGGCCAGAATTTTCATGTCTGCTATGATGGAGGTAACCATTTTGTCTAAACGGAAATTAACTGAGACCACAGACTCAGCTGATAAGTTTTTGTGAAGTAACACAATCCATTAAGATGCTGCTAGAAAGCCATGCTTTGAAAGAGGTCTTCTGAAGTCAGCAACAGAAAATTAAGCTTGGCAAGAATTAGAGGCCAGATGCCCTACTGTTATTTGTGTGTGTGTGTGTGTGTGTGTGTGTGTGTGTGTCTCCTCTTAGTGAAGTTGGAGTAGTCATTTGGCATTTCCCTCTTGACAGGAGATGACTAAGGAAAAAGGCATCTAGAAATTGCTTTCCTATAAAGACAAAGTAAAAGCTAATTTACCACTGTCCTACTGAATCTCATGCCTCACTTCAACAGATCAAGGTAGAGTTAGTGATCAGAGGAATCAGATACTAAAGAGATGTCAAGGAGACAGTAAGCAATTGCTTTATTGACTGCTACTGATCCAATAAAATTAGTTCAGACCATTGACAAATTTTTTTCTTCCCTAAACTGAGATTAATTAAAACCTAGGTCAAACTAGACAGTCAGTTTGATGTAAAGAAGACTATGGTTTAAAAGAAAACTGATGAAATAGGGTATAATCAAAATAAGAAAACATGAAAACAAAAGCATCTGTTTTGTAAACCCAAAACTGAGCATTTTTAGAATTGCTCAAAATCTTAAAGATGTATCAACTTGAAATGAAATGGGAATTAAATTTATGACAGTATAAGGGGATATCACCAAGGTAAGATTATGGGTAAAGTGCATCAGTTGAAATATATAGATAACATTAATTATGTAATTGGCAGATTTTGAAACTCTAAGCAAGAAATATAAATACCATTTTATTTCAGCAAAGTTTCATAATCTAGAATTATCATACAAAGATTCATGAAGGTGGATGTTATACTAATAAAAAATATTTTTGCTACTTTGAAAAACTTGTTTGTCAAATGATTAAAGAAATGGAGCAATGTGAAAATCACTTAAATGCGATTTGTTTGACAAATTATTATTAATTATAAAATAAATAACAAGTAAATTTTTAACAAATACAATTTAAAATTAAATTATCTCGAGAACAAAAATTATGGAAAATATAAATAAATCATTTAACTATAAATTGAATTTATGAAAAATAGCATAATACATTTTCATTTTGGAAAAACCAATTTTTGTTTCTAGTTTCTTTTTTTTTTTTGAGACAGGGTCTCATTCTGTCACCCAGGTTGGCATGCACTGGGGTGATCATGGTGCACTGTGGCCTTGAACTCCTGGACTCCAGCCATCCCCCCCACCTCAGCCTTTCAAATAGCTGGGACTACAGACGCATGCCATGGCATCCAGTTAATTTAATTTAATTTTATTTTATTTAATTTTATTTATAGAGTCAGGGTCTTGTTATGTTGCCCAAACTGGTCTCGAATGCCTGGCCTGGAGCAAAATTTAATCTTGACTTTTCTTACATCATAATATGTTTATATTAATACTAATTCGAAGTATATTTTTTCCAACTCTTAAATGGTGCCATCAGGATTCTGTGATCATTTAACAGGCATTCTGCACTTTGAGAGCTTGAATTTCTAATCATAAAAGCAATATAATCAGAGTAGAAACACACACACACAAAAGATACTTTTGTCAACTCTACTCTCATAATTTCTAGCATCTTCCTTGGTCTTTATCTGTTTAGTCTCTTTTTTCCCTGTATATTTTAAAATACAACATAATTTTGGAGTACCTACAATTTGATGTTATGCTTTATATTTTAAGTTCAAGATACTTTCAAATTGTTACATATATTTTAAATCAGGACTGTAATAGATGTGCACCTATATCCATACACATATATGCATACAGAATATGTATGTAGTAATCTACTTTCCATTTGTTCTATTTTTGAATGTTAATACTTGCTTTTTAAATTTTTACTATCATAAGTAACATGAACATGTCTATAAGAAATGCACATTTCATATTTTGTATTTATTTTCATAGAAAAATTCTCACATCAATGATTATTTAGTCACAGGGCAAGTAACTCAATTTTGAAAAATATTTTCCCCCTTTTTATTTAAATGTATTCTGGGTTTGGGTATTTAAATAATGTATATACCAATCTAAAAGGAAAAAAAGTAAAATTCCCAAGACAGAAAAAAAAAAAAAAAAAAAAGAATGTAGTGATCTTTGGCATAAAATTAAATTTACAAAAGCGGTTGCCAGGATACTTTTTGAATTTCTTGAGCAGCACAATTTCAGTGTATGCATGGTAACTATACACTGCCATTGGTAAGATATACAACAGCTATGCTGTGTTTTATAGAAGATATCTGATTCTTATAGTGCTCTTCAAGACAGGAATTGTTACTTCACTTTCACGGAGGTTCATAGCATTCAGGCTCTGTGAGAGGGCAAATGGTATACCCTAAACCACATAATTATTGAGTAGTAGGACCAGGAAAACAAAAGATTTTTGATCCCAGAGTGAGAAAACTGTATCACTTCTCACAAAGTGAGAAAAAATCTACATTGCTATGTATGATATTTGAGTAATATCAACCTACTTGTTATTTCTCTGAACAATCATTCTCCTTTTCTACTGTAAATGTACAGCTGTTTCTTCTTTCCGGACATGTTTCTTCATACCAGAGAGACTTATGTTCTCCTCCTTCATTTGGCATCTCACCACTTAAAATTCTACATTAGAAATTAGAGACATCCTTTTAAAAAAATAGACTTAAATGCTTAGAAGAGTGTTAAGATTTTATAGAATCGAATAAAGGAGGAAAATTGAGAAGAAGGTACAGAGTATCCAAATATTCCATTTCTACTTTCTCCTACTATTAACGTCTTACATTCATATGGTACATTTTTTACAATTAATTAACTAATAAGATATATTATTAAGTGAAGTCCATGCACTATTCAGATTTCTTCAGTTTTTACCTAGCGTCTTTTATCTGTTCCAGGATCTTATGCAGGATTTCACATTGCATTTGGTTGTCAAGTTTATTTCGATTCATGTTAGCTGTGGAAGTTTCTCAGCCTTTCATGACTTTGACAGTTTTGAGGTCTACTACTCAGATGTTTGGTAGGTTGTCCCACTACTGAAAATTGTCTGATGATTTTCTTATGATAATTTTCACATTGTAGGTTATTGGGAGAAATACTACAGAGGGAAAGTACCATTTTCCCATATCATATTAGAGGTACCCACCGTCAACATGATTTATGACTTTTGATATTGACTTTAATCACTTGGCTGAGGTATATTTGTCAAGTTCCTCTCCTGTAAAGTTCTTTTTTTTCCTTGCTTTTCTATTCTGTTTTTTAAGTTAGAGAGCTCTTCTCTTTATTCCCCAGCTACCTTTATTATTGCTCATCCAGGAGGGGGCAATGATTTTCTTTCATTTCCTTTTTATACTGAACTACGAGCTGACAGAGGAGGGAGCATTCTGGTTATCTCTGCACCCTAGACATCTATCACAGAGTGTGTGGTATAGAACAGTGGTCCCCAACCTTTTTCAGCACCTGGGACCAGTTTTGTGAAAGACAATGTTTCCACAGACCGGGATGGGGGAGATAGTTTCAGGATGTAACTGTTCCACCTCAGATCATCAGTCATTAGATTCTCATAAGGAGCGTGCAACCTAGATCCCTCACATGCACAGATCACAATAGGGTTTGTGGTCCTATGAGAATCTAATGTGGCCCCTGTTGTGACAGGAGATGGAGCTCAGGTGGTAATGCTGCCTCACCCATGCTCACCTGCTGCTGTGCAGCCTGGTTCCTAACAGGCCACGGACTGGTGGTAGTTCATGGTGTTGGGGTTGGGGACCCCGGTATAGGGGATATACAGTTAAATATTTGTTGAATAAAGGGATATTTTTACAATAAGTCAAATTTTGTAACCCAAAACAAGTTTTATTGAGCAAATAGTCATAATAGATGGTATATTCAAATACATTTTGCCATAAAATTGAGATATGCCCTTAAAATATGTGACTGTGGTTTTCACATATTTACAAAAGGTCAGGAACATTGGTAGCAAGAAGAAATTTTCTAAGTTTTAAAGCAATGAAATAATTTGTTCAAAAAATTTTACACAAATTATATACATATAAAAGTTGAGTCGTTCTTGTCAAAGTGGAAGTGAAGGATTTTTATAAAGATAGAAGATTCTATAAAAACTCATGAAAAAGCCTTAGTAAAAGCAAAATATCTTGATATTATTCTAAACAATTTTCTCACAAAAATAAGGTATTTTAATTACACTAATAAAATTAATCCTGAAATATGCATCTTAATATAGAGTGGAAACTTCATGTAATATTACTGACTGAGGTAAGAAATATCTAATATAAAAGTTGTTTATAAGCCTATCAAGAATGTTTCTCTTTTTTTTTTTTTTGCATTTCTATTTTTTTATTACAAAATTAGATTTTGAAGAAATTTCTTTTTTACTTTTTTTTTCCCCTCAGAAATGAGAGTGGTAACATTGCCTTTGATATAAGAAATCTATAGGAGAAAAATGACATATCTTCTACACTTGAACAGAGATAAATTTCTTCACAGGTTCTGTTTCATTTGGCTTGAAACATGGCATTTTGTGTTTGTTTGAAGGTAGGCTCATCTTGAGGAGAATATTTAGGCTATTCTTATGAGAACTTAGAAATTAATTACCAGCTACATAGTAAAAAATCCTCTTTATCATGAGATTTTTAATTATTCCCAAAATAGAAATTACAAATCTCCATGTCTTGTAAATCCCAGGAAAGTAGTTCTAATTTGTGGGTTTTTTTTTTTTTTTTTTTTTTTTTTTTTTGCTTGTTTCCTACTGAACCTTTGATACATGCCTAATATTTGCACGTAAAGGTCTAGATATTTAAAAATTAAGTCAGGTATTAGGGACTTTGGTTAACATCAAATGAATTCAAACAGCCACATAAAACTGCTTCCTCAGACTTGTATTTAACTTTACACACTGCTGGCTAAGGCTGTAGAATTTATCGTTATTCAATAGCCTCCTACTTTACAATAAATATGACATTGAATAAAGTCAAGGAACAATGGTCACAATTTTTACTAAAGGTATGTACCATATAAACAACCCATTATTAAACGAATACTTGTCTTCTACTCAATACATACATATTTTAAAATTAAATATAAAAGTAAATACTAGCATTTTCTGGTAGTATTTCAAAACACCTAGTGGGCAATATCGAATCTTATAATTCTTTCTATTACAATCATCTAATTTGTTAAATCCTCCATATCTGTTGATATTTCCACCATGAAATAAGACTGCTGCTCTTTAAATAAAGAGGAGATTTTCTGTACAAGGGTGTTTAGAAAACCTTTCTCTTCTGTGTTTCTTTCATAAATCAGAAGGGAGAGGTGTACTGAATGTTCATGAGAAAGACTTTGAAAGTTTATAGCCCTTGACCTGAATTCTGATTCCTTTACTTGTGAATTTTGAGAACTAGTACAAATTTGTGAATTGACTGAGCCTCAAGTTCTTCATTCATAAATGCTGGAAAAAAAAAAAGTCACTTTATAGATTTGCAGTGAATATTAAAATAAACACACATGTAATGAACAATATTTGACATACCTTTATCACTAGCAGGTAATACATGTATAATGTAGAAGTAGGAAGAAACAATCAAAAACTCAAATATTCAGATTTTCTACAGGCTCCAGAGAGATTCTTAGATATTTCTATGTCCCCAAACTATAAACACATTGTTACTGTTTCATGTTTTCCTATCCCATCTTTGCCTATTTTAAAGCGTCTTTTAGAATCTTTAAAGTATAAATAAATATACAAATGTACTATATACATGTAAGAAAGAGAATATTCTAAGGTTGTCTATTTTTCCTAAAGTAGAGCCTTTTCCCTATGCTCCTGTGATCATATATCTGCAACTGTGTGAATATATATATATGCCTCAATATTAAACATGAAATTTAAAAGTAAACTCAGTGAGAGGTTGAAATAAATGTAAATAATGACAGCAGTAGTATTACATATTCCAGTACCATTTTGTAATTTATGTGATATTATTACAATACACCCAGATGCCTTTTTACGCATTTGTATTCTTTAAGAGATCCACAATTACTTATTTATCTTGCTTTATATTTCTTAAGTGTGTTATTGTAAAACCATTCTTCAAGTGAAGGGAAGAAAAAAGTAGCCATTTAATTTCCAAAGTACATGTACAAACACACAAGGTACAAATAATTTGGATCTCATGATACTGAAAGTGATCTCTGCACTTTTTAGTGAGCATAAAGCTTAGAACTGCACCACAGTAGGAATTGCTATTCTCTAGGTCAGCTGTGGTGAGGAAATATGAAGGGAAGTTTCAGAGGCAGACCATAAGAATAAAAACTCCTCTTATTCTTCTGTCTCAGTGAAATAAATTCTTCTAGGGAAGAAAAGAGTTTTAGGTATATTATGCAAAAATATGATAATTGTAAACATTTAATTAGCTGTAAGTAAATATGTAAAGTAAGAAAAAAATTAAAATGTATCTGGACAGTTTAGATCATTGAAGGTAATCAGTTTCAGGCAAAATAAGGAAATAGTAGGCTGTCAGTTCCTTGTTCACAGAAGTTTGGCTTAATCTTCATGTCCCTCAAAGCACCTATTGTAGTATCTTGATCTATAATATTAACAAAAATAAAAATAATAAAAGTGCATTTCTAAGTTATATAGGTTATTTTTCTCCTGTGTTTTCTTGTCTCACTTTACTTATTTGGAATTTTAACATATGGAAATATGCATTTTCACTGCATTGTGGAGGGGGAAGAATGGCTCTATTTAGGGCTCTTAATTATGATTAATGTTACCTTCTTTCTTCCAGTCTTAATATCTGAGTAAATTTTTTTTTTTAGTTTCCATAAAATACAAAGGACAGTTGAAAACAAAATTTATAACATTGTTCTACACGATTTATAATGTATATAGATGTAATATACCTGGCAAATATAAGATAGACTATTGGACTGGAAGAGGGGGTTGGGATAGTAGACAGTATGTATATTGGAGTGGGAGAAGGGGTTGGGATAGTAGGTAGTATGTATGTTGTAATCACTGGTGCCATCACACCACACATACACATAAACATATTTGATATAGAATATATATATTTATATATATATTTATATTTATATAAAATGTTTATATGTATGTACATATTTCATATATATTTATATATGAAACTATATATATAAAGATATATTATATATAATTATATTATATATATTATATATAATATATCTTTATATATATATAAAGTTTCATATAATTTAAAAGAAATCAGGAAGAATTAAAGGTAGAAATAAACAATTATGTAACCATAGGCGAAGATTTTAATTTCCATTTCTTATCAATTGGTAGAAAAACCAGACTAAAAACATGCGACAGTTGCATAATTCACAGTCACAAAGATAAATCATATATTGGGTCATAAAAATGTCTTCATATATTTAAGACACTCTATATCATGCAGGAAATATTCTCTCACCACAATGGAAAAATTTTAAAGCATAACAATAAGAAATCAATGATAACTTCAATATTTGCCAATTAACGATTCTAAATGGTGTATTGATCAAAGAAGAAACCATAAGGCAAATCAGAAATATTTTAAATGACAAAAATTATAATTTGATGGATGTAGATAAAGTATTGCTTAGAGAGAAATTTAGTGCTTTAAATATTTATATTAGAAAGCAAAAATAGTTAAAAATTAATACACTATATTCTCCTTTAAGCTATTATAAAGAGAAGAGCAGAATGAGAATGAGAATGGCAGAATGAGAAGAACTGAAATAGTGAATATAAGAACAGAAATTAATAAAATTGAAAACAATAGAGACGTTAACAAATCAAACATTTGGTTTTTTGAAACAGTAATAAAATTAATAAACTCCTAACTAAATTAATGAAGACAAAGATAGAGGGAAAATAGGTTTTTAGCACCAGGAATAAAAGGGGAGTTATCCCTAGAGACTTACGAATCTTTGCTATCCATCATGGTTTGCCCAAACTACATATGGCTATTTAAATTAATTAAAATTAAACCAAGTTTAGTTTCTTAGTCACAATCTCATTTCAAATCCTCAGTAACCACATATGGCTATTACTTACCAGATTGGGCAGAGTAGATGTAGAATATTTCCATTATAACAGAAAGTTCTGTTGGGCAGCGCTGCCCATTAAAAGGAAAATAGGAGAGTATTATAAACAAGTTTATATCAACACACTTGACAACTTAGAAAAATGTACAAATTCATTGAATAATATGATTTAGCAAAACTAACTCAGGATGAAATAAAATCTGAATACTCTTTATCTATTAAAGATGTTAAATTTGTTATTTCACATCTTCCCAAAAAGAAAACTCTGAGCAAAATGACATAATTGGCTAATTTTATTAAACATTTAAGGAAGACATCAAAATCTTACACAAACTCTATCAGAAAATAGAGAGGAAGAAAATATATCCCAATTCATTTCATGAGGCCAGTACAACCCTAATACCAAGATCTGACAGAGACATTGCAAATAATTACAATAATAGTAACAATGGCTGGTAGCCTTTATGAACACAGATGTAACATTTTTACACAACATTAGCAAGCCAAATCCTTTAATACAGAAGGAAGATCACACATTGTAATAAAAAAGTATTTAGCTTAGCAAAGCAAGGTTGGTTTTAAATGTGAAAATTATTATACAATATAGTTAACTCTATTAAGTGTTTTAAAAGCATATCAACATTTCAAAAGGCACAGGGAAAAAGAACTTGACAGAATTTAACACATGATAATATATATTTCAGCAATCCAAGAATAGCATTTTCTTTTCCTGTCATTATCAATATGCCTACTGTAAAATATCGAACATTTTAAAAAATATTGTTATTCTCGGCCAGGTGCGGTGGTTCACACCTGTAATCCCAGCACTATGGGAGGCCGAGGTGGGTGGATCACTTGAGGTTGGGGGATCAAAACCAGCCTGGCCAATATGGCGAAAACCCATCTCTACTAAAAATACAAAAATTAGCCGGGCTTGGGGTCAGGGGCCTGTAATTCCAGCTACTCAGGAGGCTGAGGCAGGAGAATCGCTTGAAACGGGAGGCAGAGGTTGCAGTGAGCTGATACCGAGCCATTGCACTGCAGCTTGGGCAACAGAACAAGACTCCATTTCAAAAAAAAAGTTAGTATTCTCACCTTTTCTAGTCCATATTGTACTACTGATTATAATAAAAGAAGGAAAAGAGGCCAGGTGCGGTGGCTCACGCCTGTAATTCTAGCACTTTGGGCGGCCAAGGCAGGTGGAAAACGACGTCAGGAGTTCAAGACCAGCCTGGCCAACATAGTGAAACCCCGTCTCTACTAAAAATATTTTTAAAAAATTAGCCAGGCGTGGTGGCGCTTGCCTATAATCCCACCTACTTGAGAGGCTGAGGCAGGAGAGTCACTTGAACCAGGGAGGCAGGGTTTGCAGTGAGCCAAGAGCACGCAACTGCACTGCAGTCCGGGCGACAGTGCAAGACTCCGTCTCAAAAAAAAAAAAAAAAAAAAAAAATGGAGGGCATATAATTCAGAGAAGACATAGAACTGTCCCTGTTAGCACATGAAATATGGGTTTATATAGAAAATTCTGAAGAATGTAAAGAAAAACTACTGCTAAAACTAATATGTGAATTTAGTGAAGTCCCTGAATACAATGTTAAAACACAAGAATTAATTTTAATTATATATATAAATATTTTTTATTATACTTTAAGTTCTAGGGTACATGTGCACAACATGCATGTTTGTTACATATGTATACATGTTCCATGTTGGTGTGCTGCACCCATTAAATCGTCATTTACATTAAGTATACAGGTATATCTCCTAATGCTATCCCTCCCCACTACCTTATATATTCTTATATACCATGTTCATCAATGAGAATGCTTGGACACAGGAAGAGGAATATCACACACCACACACCACACACCGGGACCTGTCGTGGGGTGGGGGGAGTGGGGAGGGATAGCATTAGGAGATACACCTAATGTAAATGACGAGTTAATGGGTGCAGCACACCAACAAGCCACGTGTATACATATGTAACAAACATGCAAGTTGTGCACATGTACCCTAGAACTTAAAGTATAATAAAAAATAAAAAAAAAGATTCTTATGTGAATGTACATAGTAGCTTTATTTTTAATTCCAAGAACTATAAAGATTCAAAATATGCATCAGCTGGTGAATGTTTATATAAACTAGTATCTCCATAGAATGGTATACTTCTTAGCAATAAAAAGGAACATAAAATACTGATAGATACAACAACATGGATGTTTCTCGAAAAAAATTATGCTAAGAGAAAAAAAATACCATGTTCATGCATTAGGAGACTCAATATCTTTAATATATCAATTTCCCTTAAACTTATCTGCAGATTCAACTAAACTCCATTTAAAAAGGATAGAGCCAAAGAATTTTACACTGCTTGATTTCAAGACTTACTTTAAAACTTTAATAATTAAAAGTGTGGTACTGGCACAAGGATTTACATGTAGATCAATGAAACAGCAAGCCTAGAAATAGACAAACACTTCGTCATTTGATTTTTGACAAAGATGCCAAAACAAGCCAAGGTGGAAAAAAGTCTTTTCACAAATGATGTAATAACTGAATATCTTATGGAAAATAAGAAATGTAACTCTATGTCTGTTTTATACTATAGGCAAAAATAATTTGAGTTAGATCATAGTTCTAATCATAAAAACTAAAATTGTAAAGCTTTTAGAGGAAACCTTTTAATTATGCTCTGTGCTTGGGAATTTTCCTAACAAAAATTTGGGACCAAAAATAGAGCTATCTTTCTTTTTCCATTCCTACTAGTACCTTCAGAAACTTCTTATTCCACATAAGAACTATTCAATAACCACCCAACTAATCCCCATCCATCCTATATGTATTTCCAGTCATTCTTTTACATTGCCACAAGACATATCTTTCTAAAATGTTGTTTTATTCAGGTCATTATAATTTTCAGTGGTATCTCATTTTCCACAGATCAGACTGTCATTATTCTTCACTAAAGCCCAATGTCTTATACAGTTTATTGCTTCATTTATTCCTTTATTCTTTCAATTATTGAGTTCCCCAGTCCTTGATTAATCCATGTGTGAGCTAGTCCCTTTTTTTTATTGCACTGCTGGAGAAAAAATGTCATACAAATGTGGAAATTGAGACCACTGTGCATTTTTATTTTCAAACTTCCCAGAGATACTTCAAGGTTTCCTGACTCAGCTGTCGTTTGTGTTCTCCACAAGGGCTATTTCTAACATTCTACTCTTTGTAAAACTCTGACTGTGCCACCTCCTGCTTAATTCTCAGCATGTGACCTCATCTACTCTTCCAAGCAAAAGTATAAGCCAAACAGTGAAAGCTCAGATAATTTTTTATTATCTAAAATGATAAAGTTGTCCACAATTATACAATAGTATGTATTGTATATATACAATATTTATATATTTATATATAAATATATATAAATTTCCCTTCCTTTATATGAGAAGTGTCATTTTTTTAAAAAGTGTCTCTCCCAGCCTGACCAAGATAGTGAAACCATGTCTCTACTAAAAATACAAAAACTAGCAAAATGTGGTGGTGCACACCTGTAGTCCCAGCTACTCTGGAGGCTGAGGCAGGAGAATCACTTGAATCCGGGAGGTGGAGGTTGCAGTGAGCGGAGACCGCACCACTACACTGCATTTCAAAAAAAAAAAAAACAACAACAAAAGAAAAAAGTGTGTTTCTTTGTCTGTGCTCTCACATCCTCAAGGACTTCTGTTTCCATTCTCGTTTCCCCTGTGTATCTAATCTAGGTCAGTTTCCTAATCCTTCAGTGATTCCTTATTACTCATGGTAATTTCTAAACTCCTTAACATAGTTTACGAGCTTCTGTAGCCTTTCCCACCTCACTACCTCCCCCGCTCCCCCGCCTTCCTTAAAATCGATGTTCTTGTCATCCCAAGCTTCTCCTAGTTTCCTGATTATACTGTGTACTTTCTCAATTTTGGACTTCTCTCATGTGCTGTTCTTCCTTTTAGATAAATCTTTATTCCTCTCAACCTGATACGTTTCTCCTTAGCATGTAGGCCCCAGCTTACATGCAATTTATTTCAGAAAATCTTCCAAAACACCCCTCATATATTTTTTTTACCACTTCGCCCTGTATCTCCCCTATCATAAGACATGCCATTTGATATTGTAATTACTTACTTGTTTTTATCTCTTAAGTCTGAAAATGTCATTAGTTCAGATATCTTATGTATAAACTTGAATAATTGAACAATAGGTGGTTAAGGAAGCAAGGTACCATGCTAGGCATCTGGATGAGATGAAAGGCAGACTCTTATCAAGGACTTCACAGTCTGGGAGAGTAGACAAATGAACCACAAATGATAATATTAAGATATTAAGTACTATCTATCTATCTATGGTGCCTGGCCCCGTTTCCCTTTCAACTTTGCCTCCAACTGCTTACATTCTTTAAACCTCTATACCCATCAGACATTTTTACTACTTACCATTTGAACAAGTCTTATGCTTTTTCTTTACATGTTTTGCTCATGTTTCTGAATCTTTCTGGAAACCATGGACACTTCAACAATCATAAATAACATTAATGAAATTTGCCCAACTTACTATAAACCATGATATTCTCTCCTTCCTCTGCATTTTAATAGCAATTCTAGTACTATCATTCATATGATCATCATGATAAAGTCTTGGTTAATTATTTATAGATATATATTCCATTTTAGATTGAAAGCTCCTGGAAGACCAACATATTATCTACCTGTATATGTATATTATCTCTTTCCTCTGAGCTTATTTATTTATAGATAGATAGATAGATAGATAGATAGATAGATAGATAGATAGATGAAGATAGATATAGGTGTACATGTAAAACTCCTGAGGGGCCCAATAGGAAACTGAAAAGTATCTTGCTCATAGAACTTTCATCATAATTGATTATTTTTAAAAAATTATGAACTATGCCATCAGTCCTATTTCTGCTCTGCTGAATCTTTTGGATTCATTATCTATTGTCCAGATTCTCTCTACAACATATAAATCTCACTTATCTTAAAAAGTTGAAGACTAGTGTTTTGTTTATATTATTAACTAGCTTTTCACATGTCCCAAGAATTATATTAAGTGCTTTATATACATTTTGCCCTTTAGTCTCCCCAGTAATCGTATCAAGCAGGCACAGCTGCTAACTCTATTACCTTTGAAAGAAATGAGTCTCAAAATTGGTTCAGTTACTTTTTCAAGGTCATACAAAGAAATTTGTACAGGCACTATGATATACTTTAGAAAAATAAATCCTACAAATTTAACACAATATATATTTTTAGAAAAGTAGCTACTGTTGGCCGGGCGCGGTGGCTCAAGCCTGTAATCCCAGCACTTCTTATTATGCTTTAAGTTCTAGGGTACATGTGCACAACGTGCAGGTTTGTTACATATGTATACATGTGCCATGTTGGTGTGCTGTGCCCATTAACTCGTCATTTACATTAGGTATATCTCCTAATGCTATCCCTCCCCACTCCCCCTTCCCCACAATAGGCCCCGGTGTGTGATGTTCCCCTTCCTGGGTCCAAGTGCTCTCATTGTTCATTTCCCACGTGTGAGTGAGGCCATGCGGTGTTTGGTTTTCTGTTCTTGCGATAGTTTGCTGAGAATGATGGTTTCCAGCTGCATCCATGTCCCTACAAAGGATATGAACTCATTCTTTGTTATGGCTGCATATATTCCATGGTGTATATGTGCCACATTTTCTTAATCCAGTCTGTCACTGATGGACATTTGGGTTGATTCCAAGTCTTTGCTATTGTGAATAGTGCTGCAATAAACATACATGTGCATGTGTCTTTATAGCAGCATGATTTGTAATCCTTTGGGTATACACCCAGTAATGGGATAGCTGGGTAAAATGGTATTTCTAGTTCTAGATCCTTGAGGAATCGCCACACTGTTTTCCACAATGAATGAACTAGTTTACAGTCCCACCAACAGTGTAAAACTGTTCCTATTTCTCCACATCCTCTCCAGCACCTGTTATTTCCTGATTTTTTAATGATTACCATTCTAACTGGTGTGAAGTGGTATCTCATTGTGGTTTTGATTTGCAAATTTTTAGACCGTGGGTCCCTTATCTCTTCTTCTACCAGCAGATGTGCCTCTACAGAGTTTAGTAGCAAAAGCCCAAGTAAACAAGTTTAATCCTTTTAAGTAAAGGAAAACCATAATTATTATCAATTTTAGAATTTTTAAAAGAAACGTTAGGAACCTGAGCCACCTCTCAACACGTCGCATTATTTTTCCAAATTGTGAATGAGTTTCAAGAGAGATACATGCATATGCTCTGAATTACATTGCTTTTCCCCAAAGTGACCACATAGTCCCAAGAGACAGGACTATAGTCAAATGAGTGCAAACATTCCAGTTTCCATATGGCAATTTATTTGGTTCCATGTACATGCATAAGACACAAGGTGAAAACTGGTATTTCTCACACTTCATAGTTTTAAATGTGTCTTTTGATGTCCCTAATATTTATCTCTGCAAATATGATGTAACACATATAATAGACTATGTTAGAAACTAAACAAGTAAATAAAAAATTACAAGAAACAACATATAAGCTACTAGGTTGGTGCAAAATAATTGTGGTTTTTGCCATGAAAAGTAATGGCAAAAACACAATTACTTTTGCACCTAATAATAAATAAATTTATATATGATATTAGCTGTGGGTTTGTCATAAATAGCTCTTATTATTTTGAGATACGTTCCATCAATACCGAATTTATTGAGCGTTTTTAGCATGAAGGGCTGTTGAATTTTGTCAAAGGACTTTTCTGCATCTGTTGAGACAATCATGTGGTTTATTGATTTGCGTATGTTGAACCAGCCTTACATCCCAGGGATGAAGCTCACTTGATCATGCTGGATGAGCTTTTTGATGTGCTGCTGGATTTGGTTTGCCAGTATTTTATTGAAGATGTTTACATCGATGTTCATAATGGATATTGGTCTAAAATTCTCTTTTTTTGTTGTTTCTCTGCCTGGCTTTGGTGTCAGGATGATGTTGGCCTCATAAAATGAGTTAGGGAGGACTCCCTCTTTTTCTCTTGATTGGAATAGTTTCAGAAAGAATGGTACCAACTCCTCCTTGTACCTCTGGTAGAATTCAGCCGTGAATCCGTCTGGTCCTGGATTTGTTTTGGTTGGTAGACTATTAATTATTGCCTCAATTTCAGAGCCTGCTATTAGTCTATTCAGGGATTCAACTTCTTCCTGGTTTAGTCTTGGGAGAGTGTAAGTGTCCAGGAAATTTTCCATTTCTTCTAGGTTTCAAGTTTATTTGGGTAGAGGTGTTTATAGTATTCTCTGATGGTAGTTTGTATTTCTGTGGGGTTGGTGGTGATATCCTCTTTATCATTTATTATTGCATTTATTTCATTCTTCTCTCTTTTCTTTTTTATTAGTCTTGCTAGCAGTCTATCAATTTTGTTGATCTTTTCAAAAAACCAGCTCCTGGATTCATTGATTTTTTTGGAGGGTTTTTTGTGTCTCTATCTCCTTCAGTTCTGCTCTGATCTTAGTTATTTCTTGCCTTCTGCTAACTTTTGAATGTGTTTGCTCTTGCTTCTCTAGTTCTTTTAATTGTGATGTTAGGGTGTCAATTTTAGATCTTTCCTGCTTTCACTTGTGGGCATTTAGTGCTATAGATTTTCCTCTACACACAGCTTTAAATTTTTCCCAGAGATTCTGATATGTTGTGTCTTTGTTCTCATTGGTTTCAAAGAACATCTTTATTTCTGCCTTCATTTCGTTATGTACCCAGTAGTCATTCAGGAGCAAGTTGTTCAGTTTCCATGTAGTTGAACGGTTTTGAGTGAGTTTCTTAGTCCTGAGTTCTAGTTTGATTGCACTGTGGTCTGAGAGACAGTTTGTTATAATTTCTGTTCTTTTACATTTGCTGCAGAGTGCTTTAATTCCAACTATGTGGTCACTTTTGGAATAAGTGTGATGTGGTGCTGAAAAGAATGTATATTCTGTTGATTTGGGGTGGAGAGTTCTGTAGATGTCTATTAGGTCTGCTTGCTGCAGAGATGAGTTCAATTCCTGGATATCCTTGTTAACTTTCTGTCTCATTTATCTGTCTAATGTTGACAGTGGGGTGTTAAAGTCTCCCATTATTATTGTATGGGAGTCTAAGTCTCTTTGTAAGTCTCTAAGGACTTGCTTTATGAATCTGGGTGCTCCTGTATTGGGTGCATATATATTTAGGATAGTTAGCTCCTCCTGTTGAATTGATCCCTTTACCCCATTATGTAATGTCCTTCTTTGTCTCTTTTGATCTTTGATGGTTTAAAGTCTGTTTTATCAGAAACTAGGATTGCAACCCCTGCTTTTTTTTGTTCTCCATTTGCTTGGTAGATCTTCCTCCATACCTTTATTTTGAGCTTATGTATGTCTCTGCATGTGAGATGGGTCTCCTGAAGACAGCAAACTGATGGGTCCTGACTCTTTATCCAGTTTGCCAGTCTGTGTCTTTTAATTAGACCATTTATTTCATTTACATTTAAGGTTAATATTGTTATGTGTGAACTTGATCCTGTCATTATGATATTAGCTGGTTATTTTGCTCATTAGTTGATTCAGTTTCTTCTAGCATTGATGGTCTTTACATTTTGGCATGTTTTTGCAATGGCTGGTTGTTCCTTCCCATGTTTAGTGCTTACTTCAGGATCTCTTGTAGGGCAGGCCTGGTGATGACAAAATCTCTAAGTATTTGCTTGTCTGTAACGGATTGTATTTCTCCTTCACTTATGAAACTTAGTTTGTCTGGATATGAAATTCTGGATTGAAAATTCTTTTCTTTAAGAATGTTGAATATTGACTCCCACTCTCTTCTGCCTTGTAGAGTTTCTGCTGAGAGATCTGCTGTTAGTCTGATGGGCTTCCCTTTGTGGGTAACCTGACCTTTCTCTCTGGCTGCCCTTAACATTTTTTCCTTTACTTCAACTTTGGTGAATCTGGCAATTATGTGTCTTGGAGTTGCTCTTCTCGAGGAGTGTCTTTGTGACCTTCTCTGTATTTCCTGAATTTGAATGTTGGCCTGCCTTACTAAGTTGGGGAAATTCTCCTGGATGATATCTTGCAGAGTGTTTTCCAACTTGGTTCCATTTTCCTTTTCACTTTCAGGCACACCAATCAGACCTAGATTTGGTCTTTTCACATAATCCCATGTTTCTTGGAGGCTTTGTTCATTTCTTTTTACTCTTTTTTCTCTACACTTCTCGCTTCATTTCATTCATTTGATCTTCAATCACTGATAATCTTTCTTCCAGTTTATTGAGTTGGTTACTGAAACTTGTGCATTTGTCATGTAGTTCTCGTGTCATGGTTTTCATCTCTATCAGTTCTTTTAAGGTCTTCTCTGCATTGATTATTCTAATTATCCATTCATCCATTCTTTTATCAAGGTTTTTAGTTTCTTTGCACTGGTTACATAGTTCCTCCTTTAGCTCTGAGAAGTTTGATCGACTGAAGCCTTCTTCTCTCAACTCGTCAAAGTCATTCTCTGTCCAGCTTTGTTCCGTTGCTGGCGATGAGCTGCATTCCTTTGGAGGGGGAGATGTGCTCTGATTTTTCTGAATTTCCAGCTTTTCTGCCCTGCTTTTTCCCCATCTTTGTGGTTTTATCTGCCTTTGGTCTTTGATGATGGTGACGTACTGATGGGGTTTTGGTGTGGGTGTCCTTTCTGTTTGTTAGTTTTCCTTCTAACAGCCAGGACCCTCAGCTGCAGGTCTGTTGGAGTTTCTCTGAGGTCCACTCCAGACCCTGTTTGCCTGGGTATCAGCAGCGGAGGATGCAGAAGATAGAATATTGTTGAAAAGCAAGTGTTGCCATCTGATTCTTGCTCTGGAATCTTCATCTCAGGGGTGTACCCCACAGTGTGAGGTTTGAGGTGTCGGTCTGCACCTAGTGGGGGATGTCTCCTAGTTAGGCTACTCAGGGGTCAGGGACCCACTTGAGCAGGCAGTCTGTCCGTTCTCAGATATCTTCCTCCAAGCTGGGAGAACCACTGCTCTCTTCAAACCTGTCAGACAGGGACATTTACATCTGCAGAGGTTTCTGCTGCTTTTTGTTTAGCTATGCCCTGTCCCCAGAGGTGGAGTCTACAGATGCAGGCAGGCCTCCTTGAGCTGCGGTGGGCTCCACCGAATTCGAGCTTCCCTGCAGCTTTGTTTACCTACTTAAGCCTCAGCAATGGTGGGTGCCCCTACCCCAGCTTTGCTGCCCCCTTGCAATTAGATTGCAGACTGCTGTGGTAGCAATGAGGGAGGCTCTGTGGGCATGGGACCCTCCAGGCTATGTGTGGGACATAATCTCCTGTGTGCCATTTGCTAAGACCCTTGTTAAAGCGCAGTATTAGGGTGGGAGTTACCCGATTTTCCAGGTGTTGTGTGTCTCAGTTTCCTTTGGCTAGGAAAAGGAATTCTCTTCCCCCTTGCACTTCCCAGGTGAGGCGATGCCTCGCCCTGCTTCAGCTCTCACCGGTTGTGCTGCACCCGCTGACCAGCACTGACTGTCCAATATGCCCCAGTGAGATGAACCCAGTGCTTTGGTTGAAAATGCAGAAATCACGTGTCTTCTGTGTCGCTCACACTGGGAACTGGAGGCTGGAGCTGTTCCTATTCGCCCATCTTGGGCGCCACTCACCCTTGCAATGCTTTCAAGCAATTGTTTTCTAATTTGTAACTTGCCAAGCAAGCCACTTTCTGTTACCCTAAGGACTGATTAAAGTGTTCTAGAAGGCAATTAACTATTTGAATAATCACTTCTACAGTACCAATCTTTTGGAACTTTTCCAAGTATCAGAAATCCATAGACCCAAAAGGATTTACTGTAAGACTTGGTGTTAGGTTAATTTTGCAACCTGCATCGTGGATTTCTAAAGTGCATTCTCCTGAGTATATGCTTTGATTCCCCCAAATACTTACTTAAGATTTAACATTGTAAGAATTATTATAAACATTTTAAAAATTAGGTGCTTAATCAATTCATTTAATCTTTTCAACCTTTTTTTTTTTTGCTTTGATTCTGTATGGTTTGTATAAGATACCTACTATTCCCCAAAAAACTGTTAATTTAAAATGTCCTATTTATTTACAAAATCAGAGATGTTATAAAGTATGAGAGAATAATTATTCTTCACATAAATTAATGATAACCCTGAATAATTCATCTGTTGGCTAATTTAAATAATTTTTGCATAAGTAAATAGATATGTCCCTCCCTCCCAATAAAACAGAACCAACTGTTTTCTTCTAGCTCCACTGTCAAGTTGTGTATTCTGCATTTGCAATTAAGAGTAATTGAAGTAATCTCAGTAATGACCAGAAGCAGATAATAGGAAAGGGCAAGAAGTAAAATTAAGGAAAAGGGTATCAACTCAGCCTTCCGTGGATATTTTACCCAGGCAAAAGTCAGTCTGTTGGTCTTCCAGACTTGAACGTATGGAATTGTGAAGCCTACATTATTTTAAGCTTCAACAAAGCAGGCCTCATAGGTCCCTTTGCTCCTTCTATGCAAAGTATTCCCTAGGTGAGATAAAAATAAGCTAAGGGAAAAGATCACTCTTATCATTTTAGGCATAATGTTACACTAATCTTTCTTCCGAAGAGTAGGATTATAGCTTTAGGAAATTCAGTCTGCTTTACTTAGTCAGCAACGTGACCCAGTACGTACAGTTAATTAAGTAATAGATTAATTAATTTTAAAATTACAGGCCAAAGCGAACACGTTTCTAAAGTAGCATAGTACAAACAAGATCCAAAGCCTTATTCCGCAGCTGACCTATTTATACCAGGAAACCTATCTTTGCAAGGCCCGAGGCAAGGATAGAAGCCTGGAGTACTGGGTTCTACCTAGAATGTAACAGCAAAGTTGGATAATCTCAAAGTGACTCTTTCTGGGACTGAGAGATTCTCTGAGCCCCAGCCAATTTCTCCTGAAGCATTAGTACCTCTCCTTCAGAAACTTTATTATATTTCTTCCTCTACCTTTGTAGAGTACATATAACGAGTCTAAGAAAGGAAATTTGAGACAACTTAGGATTTTGATGAGTTTGACACATGCTCAGGAATCAAAATAAATATTCTAGTTGAAATATTGGGAAGATAAGTTTGAGCTCTTGTATTTATTTAAAATAATGGTTTCTTATTATTTTCAAGAAGTATGGATTTTATTATTCTTACATGTCATTGCAATATCACAAACGATTGTTGTATTTTATTTTGGGATTTTTGAGGGTTTTATTTTATTTGCCTTTCCAATATGCAAATATATATAATTTGCCCCTTTGGGTAGCACTTGTGATTAATATACTACTCTCTTTTTAAATTATCTTTCTATCTACCCCACTTCTAAATAATAATTGGATTGTGTGATCTTCTTTTTTGGTGAGACCATTCGCCTCACATTCTTTCCCTGGGTGTCATAGGCTAGCTTTTCTCAATCAGACCTATATGCACCAACAGAAAAAATAAAATAAAAAGACAAAAAACAAAACCAAACAAAAAATATACTCCCATCCATATATTTTCTGATTATATAATCTGCTATCTTATATTCCCAAAAGTTAAAGTTTTAATCATGGCTTTACTGTTCAGTTAATCATAGCCTGAAGCTATGTTATTAAACTGTATCTCAACAATATTCACAATTAACACTGAGGGCAAGAAAAAGTGAATGCAATTAAACTACTCTGGAACTTTTCAAAAGAAGACATACACTGGCCAACAAACAAATGAAAAAATGTTCAACATCACTAATCATTAAAGAAATGCAAATCAAAACCACAGTGAGTTACCATCTCATATCAGTTAGAATGGCTCTTACTAAAAAGCCTAAAAATAACAGATTCTGGCAAGATTGTGGTGAAAAGAGAATGCTTATACACTTCTGGTGGGAATGTAAATTAGTTCAACCACTGTGGAAAGTAGGTTGGTGATTTCTCAAATAACTTGAAGAAGAACTATCACTTGATCCAGGAATCCCATTATTAGGAATATACCTGAAGGAAAATAAATTGTTCTACCATAAAGACGCATGTACTTGCATGTTTATTACAGCACTATTCATAATAGCAAAGACATGGAATCAACCTAGATTCCCATGAACATAGACCAGATAAAGAAAATGTGACACATGTACACCATGGAATACTATGCATACATATCTATAAAAATAGAGTGAGATTATATCCCTTACACCAACATGGATGGAGCTAGAGGCCATTATCCTAAGCAAACTAATACAGGAACAGAAAACCAAACACCATGTGTTCTCACTAGTAAATAGGAGCTAAACATTGAGTACACATGGACACAAAGAAGGGAATAAAAGACCCTGGGGCCTACTTGAGGCTGGGAGGTGGGAGGAGGGTGAAGATGGGAACTACCTATTAGGTACTGTGCTTATTACCTCAGTGACAAAATAATCTACACACCAAACCCCAGTGACACACAACTTACATATAGAGCAAACCTGCACATTACTCCTAAAACTAAAAGTTAAATAAAAAGTAAAAATTATTAAGCCAAAGAACAATTAAAATAATTTACAGTCTGTGGTAAGTGCTGTGAAGGAAGTGAGGATAGTTATGTGAAACCACAGACAGGTCGAGACAATTAAATATTCCAAGTGTTTTGGAAACTGGAAATAAAAATTTAAAAATAAAATACTTTTGGAAAGCAATGAGTGAAAACAACTAAGATAGCCTTCACCAAAAAATATGATCCATTAAAATGAATATTTTTATTTGACAAAATCCCTCAGAAAGCACCCAAAAGTGTAAACATGTTTGCACTGCTTATGTATGAAAACCTACAGAGAGGCCATCTGGTTTATGTTTTTAACTTAATCAGTTTTGAAATAAAAGTTATATATATATATATATATATATATATATATATATATATATATATGTACATTACATGGCGTAAAGTTCAAATTGTTCTATAAAGCTTAACATATAGATGAGTGGTTATCTAATTCATACTACCCCATTCCTAATTTCTGTTCTCCAAAGACATCCCACTTTTAGCTTTTCTTTGGATGTGTTTAATCTGCATATTTAAAAAATAACATGCTTATACTGATATTTATTTCCTTTTATTTTTTGAGACAGGGCCTCACTCTGTCACCCAGGCTAGAGTGCAGTGGCACAATTATGGCTTACTGCAGCGTCGACCTTCTGGGCTTAAGTGATCCTCCCACCTCAGCCTCCCAAATAGTAGTTACAACTACACGCATGCACCACCACACCTAGCTAATTTTCGTATTTTTTTGTGCATATGGGGTTTTACCATGTTGCCCAGGCTGATCTCAAACTCCTGGGCTCAAGCAGTTCACTTGCCTTGGCCGCCCAAAGTGCTGGGATTGCAGGCATGAGCCACCACACCCGACCTATACTGGTATTTCTTGACTTTTCCAATTTAGGTACCATCAACTACTTCCCTACTGAAAGACGAATGTTTTGTTTGCTTACAATTCTCCCCCATACTATGCCTACCATACAAATGTTTCCAATATTATATCATGGTATTGTTTAAACCAATATTCTCTGTTTTCATCATCTTGTATATTATCTTCAGAGCTGAACCATGTAGTATGCTATGAATACATTTATTTACTTTCCTATTTTTAAAAAAATTATTGGTGATACACCTTCTGAAACCCTCTGTGTATTTGCTGTCATTTAGACTGGTTGCATGGGTGTTATCAGGATTTCCTTTTACCAGCCTCCTGGGAAGTAGCTTTTCTTTCTCATGTGAAGGCCCTTCTGTCTTCTGGATCATTAGCCTTTTTCCAACTTGGCTTTCTGTTTTTCAGTGGAGGACAAAAACGTTTCTGTATTACTGCTTCCATATAAGCTTCCTGAGAGAAATTGCTTGAGTAATAAATTTTTGGTTGGACTTATATGTCTGAAGAAAAAATATCTTTATTCTATTCTCTCAACTGATAGTTTGACTATGCATAGAAGTAGAAGCTGAAAATCATTATATATTTGACTTTAAGCTAGTGCTTAACTGCTTTCTAAATTCCACTTCTACTACTGAAGTTTTCATGCCATTGTAATGTCTAGCTTTTTGGATGTGATTTAAAAATAATAGCTTTATGAAGATATTATTCACATACCATACAATTTACCCAACTGGAATATAAAAATCTAAAGATTTTTAGTATATCTATAGTTGTGCAACCATCACCACAATAAATTTTAGAACATTTTCATTATGCTAAAAATAATCATGCATCTATTAGTAGTCACTCCTCATTTTCCCGCAGTATCTCCCCCCAGCACTAGGAATAACCATTCTAATTTGTCTCTCCTGCTTTGTCTATCCTAGATAATTCACATAAATGAAATACAATATGTAGTCTTCAGTGACTAGCTACTTTCACTAGCATAATGATTTCAAGTTTTACTCATGTCATAGCTTGTATCATACTTTATTCTATTTTATTGCCAAATGATATTCCATTATATGGATATACCTCTTTTTGTTTACCTATTTATTCATTGAAAGATGCCTGAATTGTTTCCAGTTTTGGCTGCTATAAGTAACTCTGCTATGAACATTCATATACAAGTTTTGTGTGTTCTAATTTCTTTTGGGTGTATATCTAAGAGTAGAATTGTTGAGACATACAGTGACTGTACATATAACTTATTGAAGAACTGCCAAAATGGTTTCCAAAGTAGCTGGATCATTTATATTTCTACCGGGGTGTAGGAAGATTCCATTTTTCTACATCCTCACCAATACTTGCTATTGTCTGTCACTATAATTATAACCAACCCAACAGGTATGAGATAGTATTTTGTTGTGGTTTTGATTTACATTCGCCTAATGAGTACAGATGTTGAATATCAATTTCTGTGTTTATTGGCCATTTATATAACTTCTTTATAGAAATATCTGCAGATCCTTTGTTTTTAATATTGGGTTTTCTTTTTATTATTGAATTGTAAGAGTTATTTATATATTCCAAATACAAGTCTCTTACCAGATTTGATCTGAACTGTTTTCTCCCATTGTATGAGTTGTTTATTCATTTTTTTGATGGTGTTATTTGAAGCATAACAATTTTTACTCTTGTTAAGTGCAGTGTATCTTTTCTTGCCTTTGACACTTGTGCATTTTGTGCCATACCTAACAAGCCTTTTTCTAACCCAAGGAAACAAGGATTTACTCATTTTTTTTCTTCTAAGAGTTTTATCATTGCAACTCTTTTACTGAACCCAACAGTCCATTTTGAGTTAATTTTTGTATGTGACATAGGAAGGGTCCAATTTAATTCTTTTTTGCATGTGTATTTCCAGTTGGCCTAGTGCAATTTGTTGGAAAAAATATTTCTTCCCCATTGAACTTTCTTGGCACCCTGTCAAAAAGTAATTAAGCATAGATGTGAGAGTTTATTTCTGGATTCTCAATTCTGTTACATTTATCTACGTGTGCATCTTTATGCCAGTACTACCCTGTCTTGATGATAATAGCTTTTCTTCCTTTTTTTTTTTTTTTTTTTTTTTTTTGAGATGTAGTCTCACTGTGTGGCCCAGGCTGGAATGCACTGGTATGATCTCAGTTCACTGCAACCCACGCCTCCTGGGTACAAGTGATTCTTCTGCCTCAGCCTCCCAAGTAGCTGGGAGTACAGGCATACACCACTATGCCCAGCTAACTTGTATTTTTCATAGAGACGGGGTTTCACCAAATTGGCCAGGCTGGTCTCGAACTCCTGACCCCAGGTGATCCACCCATCCTGGCCTCCAAAAGTGCTGGGATTACAGGCATGAGCTACCGCACCTGGCATAAGTTTCAAAATGGGTATTCTGCTATTGTTGGGTGGGATGTTGTAGATGTCAGCTCGGTCTAGTTTATAATGTTGTTCAAGTATTCTATTCTTTGTTGATCTACTGCTTAACTGTTCTTGCCATTATTAAAAGTGGGACATTGAAGTCTTCAACTATTGTTCTTGAATTCTCTATATTTCCTTGCAATTCCATCAGCTTTTGCTTCATATATTTTGTGAGTCTATTTTTTTGGTTCTTACATGTTTATAATTGTTTTATTTTTTTTTCTGATGGATTTACCCTTTCATTGTTGTAAAATGTCTTTGTTTCTTTTTTTGGTTTTTAAAGCCTGTTTTGTCTAATAATTATATAGTCACTCCAACTTTCTTATGGTTGCTATTTGTATCCTTTATTTTTTCCCATCCATTTTCTTCCCACCTATTTGTATCTTTGGATCTGAAGCATGTCTCTTATGGATGGCATATAGTTTAATCTGAAGATTTTATGCTGTCTGATAGTTCTGATTCTGACTTTAGATTTCATGTTTAACCCATTTACAGTTAATGTCATTATTGATAGAGTCAAATTTATATTTGGTATTTTACCATTTGTTTTCTTTATTACATATCATTTTTTTATTTCTATTTCTTTTTTAATGTTTCCTCTTCTTTAAGTGAATATTTTGTAGTGTAATATTTCAATTATTTTAATAGTTTATTTCATTAGGTTTGAGTTGTTTTTTAAGTAGTTGCCCTAAGTAATACAAGATATATCTCACTTTTTCATAATTGACTTCAGATTTATATTATCTCTAGATACAGAAATATTACTCATATATAAATCTATTCTCTCTTCTTGTATGATTGCTTTTATTGTTACATATGTTAAGTCATTGTGTTATAAATCCAGTAATACATAGCTATAATTATTACTTTGTATAATTTTATGTATTTTATAGGGGCTGAGAGAAGACAGGTTAGGAAAGATTTTTATATTGACCTTCTTTTTTGCAGTTCTGGTTCTCTTCATTGTTTCTGTGCATTACAGTCTGATGTCATTTTCTTACTCCAAGACAGTGTTGCTTTTGTTTTTCTCCTTTGTGCTATTATTGGCAAATCTATTACATTTCTATATGTTATAAGCCTGATACATTTATATACATAATTTTTACACAATTGCTTTATAAATCAACTATGAAATGAGGAATTATGTACTTGTAGCATCTTTTATACTTAGCCATATCATTATCAATCCTAGGCCTTTGTTTTTCATATGGTTTCTACTTACTATCTGTAGTCAATTGTTTTGTGTCTGAAGAATTTCCTTTAGTATTTCTTGTAAGCTAGCTTTACTAACAATACGTTCTCTCAGTTTATTTGGGAATTCTTATTTTGTAAAAACAGCTTCGCTGGAAATAAGATTCTTGGTTGACATTTTTATAATATATTGTAAAAGTGTAAGTACTTTGAATATATTATCCAACTGCCTTTTGACCTCCATAGGTTTCAATAAGGAGTCAGCTGTTACTCATATTGTGACTTCTTTGTATAAGTATTTTTTTCTCTTGCTGCTTTAAAATTGTTTTCTTTGTCTCTGTCCTTCAACATTTTTACTATGTTGTGGGGGGCTTTGTGTATCCTACTTGGACATTGTTGATTCTTAGTTGTGTTGATTTTTTTAAATCAAATATAGAAAGTTTTTGTGTTTTTTTAAATGTTATTGTTCTGTCCCCTTCTTTTCTTCATATTCTTTTGCTACTCTCATTATTAATATGTTGTATACTTACTGATGTCCCACATTTATCTCAAGCTCTGCTTATTTTTCTATAGTTTTTGTTCCCTGCATTATTCTGATTATATAATGCACCTTCAAGTTTATCAATTCTTTCTTCTGTTAGTTAAGATATACTATGAAACCCCTCAAATAAAATTTTCTTTTTAGCTATTTTTCTTTTCGAACCAAGAATTTCCATTTGGTTGATTTTAATAATTTCTATCTTCTCATTTGTATACTCTTTTTGAAGGGGCATTGTCTTTATAGATTCATTGACTTCTTTTTAATTTTATTTTTACTACTTTTATTGTGGTAACACACATATAATATAAAACTTGCCATTATAGCCAATTTAAATTGTATAGTTCAGTGGTATTAAGTACATTTATATTGTTGTGCAACCATCACCGTCCACATTCAGAAATTTTTTGTCTTCTCATACGGAAACTCTCTGCCAATTAAGTAATGGATTCTTGCTTCTTGCTTCCCTCACCTCCGGCACCCACTATTCTACTTTGTCTCTATGAATTTTGCTACCCCAAGTAACTAATATAAATAGAATCATACAATATTTGTTCTTTTGTGGACAAGTTATTTCATTTATTGTAATGTCTTTTAGGTGTATCCATGATGCAGCATGTGTCAGAATTTTCTTCTTTG
The DNA here is from genome assembly GCF_002776525.5 of Piliocolobus tephrosceles. Lineage (NCBI taxonomy): Eukaryota > Metazoa > Chordata > Mammalia > Primates > Cercopithecidae > Piliocolobus > Piliocolobus tephrosceles. The sequence goes on along the minus strand of NC_045444.1, from coordinate 26,887,506 downwards.
TTAAGCTTGCAAAATGTCCCACTTTATGCATATGCTAGGTTTGTTCATCCATTCATCTGTCAGTTGACATTTTGCTGGTGCGTTGGTTCCACTTTTTTATTGTGAATGACACTGCTATGGACATGGTTGTACAAGTATCTCTTTGAGACCCGACTTTGAATTCTTTTGAGTAATGCCCAGAAGTGGAATTATGTATCATATCATAATTTTAACTTTTTATGGAACTACCATACTGTTTTCCACAGAGGCTGCACCATTTTGCATTTCTACTACCAATACAGAGGATTCTTTTTCTCTTTTTGTTTGTTTGTTTAGTTTTGTTTAATAATAGCTGTCTTAATGGGTGTGAAGTGATGTTTCATTGTGGTTTTTATTGGTATTTCCCTAATGATTAGTGATATTGACTATTTTTGCATATGAATATTGGCAATTTGTGTATCTTTGGAGAAATGTGAAGTCTTTGCCCATTTTTTAATTAGGTATTTTTTTGTTATTGACTTGCAGGAGTTCTTTTTATGTTATTCATATTAATTCCTTATCTTGTATGATTTTCAAATATTTTCTCTCATTCTATGGGTTGCTTTTTCATTCTGATCATGTCCCATGTATAAATGTTTGATATTTTGTGAGTTTAAATTTATTTTGTTCTTTTGTTGCCTATGTACTGCTGTCATATCATTCCTTTACTTATATAAGCAAGTTTTCCAAAGTTCTTTGAATGTATTTATGATTGCTTCTTTGAAGTCTTTGCTAATTTCAACATCTGGATTCTCTGAAAGGCAGAGTCTGTTACTGACTTTTTCCTTGTATATGGGTTACACATTCCGATTTCTTTGTATGTCTCGTAATATTTAGTTGAAAAGCGAATTTGATGTAATATATTTTAGCAACTCTGAAGAACCTTCCTTCCACAGTGGGGTTTGTTTTTGTTTGCACATTTATTTGTTTGTTATCTGAGCTGGCCTTTTTCAGTGACATCTGTTTCCCCATAGTGTGTAGTCTCTGATGTACCCCTTAGAGGGTATAACCTTGAGCATGTTCACAATTACCCCGTGGTGACAGTGGGCTTAACATGACTCTCTTTGACTGTCTGTTTTTCTGATCTTTCTATTAAGCTGTGTGTCTTTATCTGTATGATACTTACCAGATAGCTTGCACTGTCAGCTGATTGCTCTATTACTTTTTAAAAAACTGTTGTTTGGCATAAATTGGTCTATAGTCTTATTCAGTAAAATCTTGGCTACTTTTCAGGAGATTCAGAACTTTATTCTAAACCCACAATGGTTCTTCTTAGCTATTTTTTTCTTTGTGGTTTTATCTGGCCTGAATTTTAGCTTGTTATTTCCGTGAAGCTACCATCTTTGTCCTAACTGATCACCACCAAAATATTCATTGTTTTTGACAGTGCCTTTAGGCTTGAGCTTTCTCATGCTCTGTTACCAATAAAGTCAGTTCTCTTACAGTGAGCTACATAGCTCTATTTGTTAAGCCTACATCTCCCTGAGCAAAACATCTGCATCATGGCTCTGGAGCTGGGGACTGGGACAGTACTTCATTCTTCTTAGAGTTACACCTGTGCCTTACAAGTGTCGTGCTGAGTACGAGTGGTTGGCTCTGATCTTCTTGGCTTGCCTCTTTTGGCTTGGAATCACTGTCCTATGAAGGATCTGGATGAGAGAAACTGGACCCCAGTGTATTCTTGATCTGTTCCTGGGATAGAGCTTCTACCCTATGAGTGTATTCCTCCTATTTGTAACTTGATATTCGTGGTTTTTGGCTGTGTCTGTGGTTTTTTTTTTTTTTTTGGTTAGAATTATCTAAATTATCTATTTCAGTCTCTTCAGAGAGTAATTCTTTTTTTTTTTTTTTTTTTTTTTTTTTTTTTTTGAGACGGAGTCTCGCTCTGTCCCCCAGGCTGGAGTGCAGTGGCCGGATCTCAGCTCACTGCAAGCTCCGCCTCCCGGGTTCACGCCATTCTCCTGCCTCAGGCGCCCGCCACCTCTCCCAGCTAGTTTTTTGTATTTTTTAGTAGAGACGGGGTTTCACCATGTTCGCCAGGATGGTTTCGATCTCCCGACCTCGTGATCCGCCCGTCTCGGCCTCCCAAAGTGCTGGGATTACAGGCTTGAGCCACCGCGCCCAGCTCAGAGAGTAATTCTTTAGTATTCTGCTGCAAGTGTTAAAAGAGAAAATTTAGGAGGTGTAACTTCTCCTTTCAACCAATACTCCAGTTTGTGTTCCCACTCCATTCCACTCCCATTTCCACTATTCTCAGGGGAGTTAAGAACCTGTAATTCCTAAACCTTTCCATTATTTTGGTTTTGTATTGATTTGCTTCTTGGCCTTCCTCCAAGAACTTCCATGTTGCATGATTTTATTGAGTGACATTCATATCAAAATTTATTTTAATAGTGTCCCCTGGAGTTGTGTAATGCACAGTCTTTGTAGTTGGAATATAGCAGCCCTGACCATCATCTCTCTCATTATCTTCAACCACTGGCTTAGATTTTACTGCCTAGAAATACAAAGAGCTAAGTAGCTAAGTTAGCTAACACTGATTTATTGCTTTATTGCTTCTAAATTTTTGTTGATATCATTTGTCCACTCTAGCTTCCTTCCTAGTCTCTTTATCCTTATGGGTTTGTGCCTTGTATATTTTATTATCATGCTATTGGGATTTTGGCAAAGTGCATAAGTGAAGAGATACGTTCAATTACTACCTTTAACACACAGTTGGCATTTTTTGGCCTGATATGCACCAAGCATGGTGTTGGATCTTTGCATTTGTCTTTGTTCATCTCATTATGTTGAACATACAGATACCTTCTCAAAGTTGTTATTGCCTCCTGTGTCTAATATGGGGACTTGTGTGTCCCATGAGAGGAAAAATGACTTTTCAGTTTTAAAGTAGATTTAGTCACAAGTACTTCTAATCTACTAAATATGAAAAAAATCAAAATTTTGCTAGCAATATGAATTCCCTTTTACAAAGGAGGTTATATTACTCATGTAACCCACCTCACCTCCGCTAACCTAATTGCTACTACTACCTCCACCCTATTTTATTCCTCTCACAAAACTAGGTAATATAGGAATTATGTGTGTATAATCCTTCTTCAATTATATATGCATTTTCTTATCCTCCTACCTCAGGACACAGAGAAATTCCCTTATTGTGTATACATAGTTTCTACTTGTATTTTTCTCAGGTTCCTCTGGTGAATTTGGTTATATTTTTTTCTCAAGCAGTGTTTCTGTCTGGTAGCAACTAAATGCATTGAATCAGGCAAAGATCTGATATTGGTTATTTTATTATTAATAACTCTTGTATGTCACCCTTACTGCAAAATCAAATACAAAACTCAACTACAAGGTATGTAGTACCCCAAACACCCTGGCTTTGCCAGTCCAATGCACCTTGTACTCTCTCCTTTTTCTCACCTATCTTTCTCTGTACTGGCCCATATCTCAGCATTTATGAGATGCTCTAGAAATTATAGAGTATATTTTCACTCCTTATATTTTTTAATATTCATATAAACATATCAAGATATTTGCTAGGTCAGAATCTAAAGCTCAGAAAGTTGAAGAAACTTGCCTGTTATACCTGTGGTATAACAGTTGATTATACCTGTGGTAGGAGATAGTACAAATAGAACTATGTCTTCTACTTAAGGGTCTGGAACACACTTTGAGCTTCCATTGTGTCTTAGTTTATTATCTGATTCAAAGAAAACATGGAAATTAAAATCACTGAATTCCTTTGGTTGTGATTATAATGATAATAATATAATTGCCAACCTATAGCAGGTGTTTATAATGTCCCAAATTAAGTACTTCTACTGAATTACTGTGTTTAAATCTCACACAATTTCTCTGAAATGTCATTGTCCTCATATAATTAGTCTAAAAAGAGAACCTCACACAAGCACATTTCGCTTTATGTTATCTTCTCATATCTTTTTATAGATTTTGCTAAAGTAAACATTTTTCCTCATACAATATTCCCAGTAATAAGTTATACTTAAAGATTATACTTTTTAAGCAAATTGTGTCAATGAATAAACCAGCCATTTTTATTTTATAATTTGTAAAATAAATTAATCTCTCTTCAGATTTGATTATGGCTTTGTAGCTATATTTTAATTATCTGGGTAATAAAATCTACAATAAAATGTTTCTAAACAAATCAGAATCTAAAATTGCAAAGTTACTAAAAATGATTATATTTAGAGATTCAAAATAAGCAATTTTTTAAATCCAGTATTCACTAATGAGTTGAAGTGGTTGGGGCTCTTTCTCTGAGAGATTTCTTAACTTGCTGGCATAGCATAAAATGAGAAAGTCTCCTAGCATTGATGTGGTACACTCTCAGATTTTTTTTAAAAAATGTTACTTTGGTTTTTGTTTAATTTATACATTTCAAAGCATACCTGGTGGCATATATCAGAATTGTATTACAGAGAAATATATTAGGAAACAGCATGAAAATCATAAAAGTAAATTGGAATTTCCAGACAAGAAGAAGGGAATATGAGTGTGGAGAAAACATGCGCGCATATATATATATATATATATTTTTTTTGAGATGGAGTCTGGCTCTGTCACCCAGGCTGGAGTGCAGTGGCGCGATCTTGGCTCACTGCAAGCTCGCCTCTTGGATTCGTGCCATTCTCCTGCCTCAGCCTCTGGAGTAGCTGGATTTACAGGCACCCGACACCACCCCCGGCTAATTTTTTGTACTTTTAGTAGAGATAGGATTTCACTGTGTTAGCCAGGATGGTCTGGATCTCCTGACCTTGTGATCCACCCGCCTCAGCTTCCCCAAGTGCTGGGATTACAGGCGTGAGCCACCGCGCCCGGCCAAACATACATATTCTTATTCTCCCTGACACAGAAGTTATGCATATCACTTCCACTCATGTTCTATTGGTGAGAACCTGTTCTATGGCCCTAACCCGACTAAAGGAGAGGTAGGACGTAGAGTCTCTGGCTGGATAGTCACTTCTCAGAAACAATTCTGCAGTATGCAAGGGAGAGCACAGATACTTTTTTTTAACAGATAGCTGTATTTACCATACAAACTAAATGTGTTTCAGCAAAGAATTGGTTAATTAAATTACTCATCATTCATAAAATGGAACAATATGCAGCTATTAAAAAGGATGGGGAGATATACATGTATGGAGTACATACACACACACACACACACACACACACACATCTCATTAATTTTTTTTTTTTTTGAGACTAGGGAAAGGCTTTATTGAAGTGGAAGAAACATAGCAATTTTGAGTAGATCTAAAGGAAGAGTTCTACATTGCGTATTACTCATTTCGTATTACTCATTACATGAAGAGAATTTTTCTGAATGAAAAATGTTTAGGATGTTGAGGTGAGAAAGAACAAATTAATAACGAATGATCTCCACAGCATAGACCTCAAGGATCTTATGCGTGCAGGGTACAATTCTAGTTGCAAAAGTCCTCAGGGACAGCATGAGGGCCTCCACTGGGGTGCCTTGGGCTCCTTCCAGAGCAGCAGTTGAAGGGGATTGCACTGAAGTCCAGGAGACAGGTTTGGGTTACTCTCCTTTCTGGTCGCTTCCTGACGGAATCCGGGGTTTTCAGCATCTTCCTGGGAGGCCTGGAATGTAGAGGGCGCCCTGGATGTGTGTCCTTCCACTTCTGTAGGCGCTGGTATCTCCAACCCTGACTCAGGCCACTTTGGACCCCTCCACTGGTAGCATCTGCGTTGTCTTGAGGTGACTGGAGCCTGTTTGTAGTTTCAGCCATTGACTCCCAGACATGGTAGTCTCGAGAGAGTTTGTGGCCCCTCTTGTCTCCGGGGAGGGCTCGGTGCCCGATGGAGGTGCAGTGCAGCAGCCAGCGCGTAGCAGAGCTCCTGTAGAACTGAAGACATTAGCAGGAGCAGCGGCTCAGCACAGGAAAGTTATCCAGTGCCCTGTCCCAGGCTTGCTCTAGGTTCACTTCCCATGGTATATGGGGCTGTGGTGCTGCCTGCCTCCAAGACAGCTCTTCCAAAGTTGATGGATGGAACTCCATAGCCTCCACCTCCCAAGGCTTGACCAGGCGCAGCCACGTAATTAGTCTAGGACAAAAGCAAATGGCCTCATTACTTTAAAAAACAAAACCCCCAAATCATCAAACCATATACAATCTTATAATATAAACCCCAGACTTGACTTGACAGGGTGCCGTGGCTCACACCTGTAATCCCAGCTTTTTGGGAGGCCAAGGCAGGTGGATCACTTGAGGTCAGGAGTTCGAGAGCAGTCTGGCCAACATAGTGGAACCCCATCTCTACTAAAAATACAAAAATTAGCCGGGTGTGATGCCGGGCACCTGTGGTCCCAGCGACTCAAGAGGCTGAGGCAGGAGAATTGCTTGAACCCGGGAGGCGAGGCTGAAGTGAGTGGAGATGGAGCTGTTGCACTCCAGCCTGGATGACAGAGTAAGACTCTGTCTCAATAAAATAAAATAATAAATAAATACCGGCACCTCAGTCCATGTAATATTTTCTCAGACCACATGGTTGGTCCACAACTTCCACCTTATTACATCTAAATTATAGAAAATTTTGCTTTTTCTTTTTGAAATAGTTGTAAAATCTTATGAAATATTAATAGACAAAATGAAAATTATAAAGTGACGATGTTGTCAGTCCCATTTATTAAATAAACTTTCAATATAATTGCTTACTAGTTCTGGTGGGTTTTTGATAGTTTTAAAAACAATTTTCTACATAGACAATTGTTGTTTACAAACAGAAACCGTTTTACTTATTTCATTCTTTCTAATTTGTGTTCCTAACCTTTATTAAAGCCCCTTAATGCACTGGTTACAAACTTCAGTATATTATTGAATATAAATGGTGAGAGAAGTTATCCTACTTCTGTTATGATATGTTCGTGTTTTGGGAACAAAATCATTCAGTAGGTTGAAGAAATTCCCCTCTATTATTATATTGTCAAGGATTGTATTTTAAATAATGAATGGGTATTTTTTTTTTTTTTTTGTTAAATGCATTTTGGGCATCTATTGAAATGATAGGGTATTTTTTCCCTTACTGTACTGATAGGGTGACCTGGATTAATTGATTCTTAAATGAAAAACTAGGCTGGCATCATCATGATATATTATCCTTTTATATATTGCTGGATTTTAGTTGTTAGTAATTTTGCAGAATTTTGCATCTATATTCATAAGGAATGTTGTTCTACATTTTTTTCTTTAATGCATTTGTATGATTTGTGGATTAGGGTAATTCCAGCTTCATAAATTAGTTGGAAAACTTCTGTTTCTAGAAGGGCTTATGCAGAATTAGTTTTATTTCTTCCCTAAACATTTGGTAGAATCTTCAAGGAAGCTACCTAGGCCTAGCTTTTTTGCGTGGGAAAGTTTTTAAATCACAAATTCAATTCCTCTCTATATATAGGGATATTCAGATTATATGTTTCTTCTTGAGTGAGCTTTAGAAGTTTGTATCTTTGAAGGAACTTGTCTATTTCATCTAAGTTGTCAATATGGGCATAGAGTTGTTCATAGTTTTCTTTTATTATCCTTTAACTCTATAGGGTCTGTGGTGATATCCTCTGCTGCCTTGCTAATGTTTATAATTTGATAGATTACTAATTTGGTGTTTGTAATTTGTTTCTTTTTAGTTTTCTCTGTCTGTTTAGCAAGGTCATATGATACAAGTTTAACATATAAAAATTAATCATATTTGATTGATTGCTAGCAATGGACAATAGAAAATTACAGTAAATAATACCATGTAAAATAGCATCAAACCTATGAGACAGATATAAATTGAACAACATATGTAGAAGAGCTATATTCTGGGAGCTCATGAAAAATTTAAAAAATTTAAAATAAATGTATATATACCTACCATATTTGTGAATTAGAAGACTCAGTAGTTAAGATGTCAGTATCCCCCAATCTATAAATTTAACATAATTCCAATTAATATCCTAGTAGGATTCTTTAGGCATGGAAAAGCTATTTCTAAAATTTACATGAAAATAAAAAGGACCTAGAATCTAAAGGGATCTAAAAAATAAAAGAACAAAGCATTGAAATTTATGCTACAAGATTTCAAGATTTTCTGTCATCAAAATAGCATAATTTATAGAAAAGACAGGCATACAGATTAACAAAACATAAGGGTACAAAAATATACCCATAGATACTTGGTCAATTCATTTTTGACAGAGGTACAAAGATAATTCAATGGAGAAATGTTAGTAAGCTCAACAAATGGTACTGGAACAATCTAACATTTGTGTGCAAAATGATCAACCTTGAGTCATATCTTGTACCCTATATGGAAATTAAGCAAAAATAAACTACAAATCTAAAACTTTAAAATTTCTAGAAGAAGTATAGTCTAAATTGAGTCGGTAATAGATTTCTTAGATAGAACTCCCGAAGCAGGATTTATGAAAGAATACATTGAGATTTGATTTTATCCAATGTAAGATTTTTTTCTTTGAAATTCTGTTATTTGAAAAGCAGTAATAAGAGAATGCAAAGAGAAATTATAGACTAGGAGATATGATATACAAATCATATATCTGATAACAGACTTGTATCCAGAATACATGCACATGCTCACACATGCACGCACATACACACACTCTGTCTCTCTCTCTCTCTTTCAAAGCTCAATAATACGAAAACAACCTAATAACAGTCAGCAGATGATTGAACAGAATTTCTCTGCAGATAACATGTATGACTAGCCAATAAGCACAATGAAAAAAACAATAATAATTAGAAAATGCAAATTAAAATAATTGTACAATAGTTACTACTACGTATATACTCAAATGTCTAAAAATAAAATTAAATTAAAAGCTGAAAATACCAACTGCTGGGGAGAAGGTAGAGTAGCTGGAAGATTGATACATTGGTGGTAGGATTATAAAAGAATGTAGCCACTTTGGAAAATAGTTTGGTAATTTATCATAAAGTAAAATATCCACTTACCACATAACCCAGCAATCCCATATTTACCCAAGTAAAATGATAACCTATATTTACACAAAAGCTGTATATAAATATTTATAGAGACTTAATGCATCGTAACCCCAAACCGGAAACAACTCAAATGTGTGTTACTTGTGAAATGAATGAACAAAGTGAGGTACGTTCATACAATGGATTATTAATCAGTAATCAAAAAGGGTTAGTATTAGTACCTAATACTAACAATAATATAGATGAACTACCTAATACTAACAATAATATAGATGAATCTCAAATACATTATGCTAAATAAAAGATGTCAGATTAAAAATACTAAACCCTGGATTATTTCATTTATATGACATACTGGAAAAGACAAAACCATTGAGATAAAAACCAATCAGTGATCACCAAAATTGTCAGCAGGGCAATGGGTTGACTGTAGAGGTGCAAAGGGGATATTTTGGGATAATGATCCTGTTCTATATCTTATGAATGATATTGGTTAAACAACAATACACATTTATCAAAACTTGCAGCACTGTACATGAGAAAGAATGAATTTTGATGAATTTAAAATATGGACTTTATTAAAATACCAAAATTAGAACAAAAATGCAATAAAAAAGCATTGCCTCACTGCTCTATCTTCTTGTAAGAGAACACATTGAAACTTTGAGGCCAGTAAGTAGTCTAGCACTAAGCAAAGGATTCTAAAGAAATTCACATAAGCAGCCATAAGCAACAGCCTAATCTCTGCAAACCAGCTCACACTGCATTTTACTAGGCCAAAGAAACAGGGGTAAGAGGATGAATGATGTGACACAAATTATCACCATTCTAAATATGTCAAGCATATGTCCTGTTGACAAGAGGGGCTGTCTGGCATGGTAAGTAGCTGTGTCAGCTTTTCAATCTTCAAGCATAAAAAGTGAGTGAAGTTCTTGTTTTTTTAATGTGCCACATAGGGAAAGAATAATTTTTTCCTCATTACTGTGGTTCTAGTTGTTGGTTAAAAGGCATTTTTGTACACGTCTAATTTAAGAAGCAATTTTATTACTAAAATTGAGAATGAAATATCTTCCCATTTTGTAAAATGGTATCTCAGATATTATGTGTATAGAAAGGTGCTTATACAATTTTGTATTTCCAAAGGATTTCTAAAAGTTCTAATTTACTCTCTGAAACATAACCTGGAAACATACAAATAAAATAGCACAACCATGTTTGCAGTGTCTTGCTAAGTGCAATACATGATCAATGTGAGTTATTTGACTATAGGTCACAAAGGCAGCAGCATAATGCTATTGACTATACAATGGTTGATCCGATAGCTATACAAACAAGATAGCAAACAGTGGTTGTTTGGTTTAGAGCTATTTATGTAAACAAAACTAATGAGGAAAAAAGACCTCTGTTGGTAATAACGGGTAATGGTTGGAAACTGGTTGCCAACTTCTAATCACCTTTCTCTATTGTCCTGTTTTCACTCTAAGGGAGGTCAGCATGATTTATTTACATGTGTTTCCTCAATCATATACTTGCACACATTTGTGAAAATGTGTCCTAAATCCCAATGATGTTACAAAGCAAAACAGCCCCTAAAAGCTATGCAAATTAGTATATTTCATAAAAATTGCTTGTCTAAATTGTAAATTGGTCCATGGTTAGGTAGCAAATTCAATGTGGATGTACATTGCTTCAGATGGTGATATTTTTATTTTATAGAAACAAAAAGGCCAATGTAGAAAATCCTTATTTCTTATGATTAGTGTTTCCCTATCTGTTGGAGATTGTGCTTTCAGGTGAATTAGAGAACTTACCAAACAAACAAATGAAAAACTTCTCCAGGAGACATTAAGAGATGACAAAACTACAACCGAGTCATGTACCACCCAAAAATAAAAGCATGAAAGAGAAAACCCTTTTCAAAACAGCACCAAATTGCTTACAGTGTATATGCATTATGACAGGATAACAATAGAAATTCTGTTGTACTAAACGGATGATTAAGCTTAAATGATAAAATGATAAATAATAACTATGATAATAAAAATAGTTACTATGTGTCAGCAATATTTTAAGAACTTTGTATCACCTCATTTAAGCCTCCCAACAACCTGATGAAGCAGTTTCTATTATTATCCCCATTTTGGGGATGAGGAAAAGCGTGCAATGAGAGCTTTAGTCGTGTACCCATCACCACTTATATGTAACAAATAACCTTGATATCTCAAGGACTCAATACAATAATAACCCATTTTTTCCCTGATACCACAGTCCAGTTGGGTTATCAGTGATTGACTTCCTAGGTGCTGTTTCAGGCTCTTTCCATTTTGGGCTTCTGCCATCCCAAGGGGTGAGGAGTCTGCGGGATCCCCTGTACCCAGATGGCTGACAAGTGTACAGAGAGTAGAAGGTTGTCAGGATGCTGTAAGCATCAGGTCAAGGAGTGGCACACACTAATTACTCTCTACATTATATTGGCTGGAAGACACAAATATGGTTCCAATCTAACTGGAAGACAACTGGGAAATGTCATCTTTTTATTTACCTAGAAAGAGGAAACAAGATTGATGCACATTTAACTATTCTCTGCCACACTCACATAGCCTGAAATTACTAAAATAGTTGGAGGTAAAGCACTCTTGTTGCAGAGACCAAAGCCTCAACATAATACTCTACCACCATTCAGAAAACAAGATAAGTGGTGAAATAAATTTCAGTTTTACTATGAATTAATTTTTATCCTGTTAGACTCCCTCTTACTACTTATTAGTAATACATTGATACCTATTTCTTGACTATTTCTAAATCAAGTGGCTTAGAAGTTTTGATGTCTCAAAGCTACCCACTACTTATAAACTGTTACCTTGCATTTTATAGAGAAGGTATATTCATATTTTAATAACAATCTCTTTTGCAACTTTTCCTCCTTTACAACTTTGATAAGGGCCATATTAGTCCATTCTCACATTGCAATAAAAAACTACCTGAGACTGGGTAATTTATAAAGAAACAGGTTTAATTGGCTCATAGCTCTGCAGGCTGTACAGGAAACATGGCTGAGGAGGCCTCAGGAAACTTACAAACATGGTGGAAGCCAAAGAGGAAGGAGGCACGTCTTACCTGGCCAGAGCAGGAGGAAGAGAGAGTGAAGGGGGAAGTGCTACACACTTTCAAACAATCAGATCTCATGAGAACTCACTCATTATCATGAGAACAACAAGGGAAAAACCTGCCCCCGTGTCCAATCACCTCCCTCCAGGTTTCTACCCCAACATTGGGGATTACAGTTCAACACGAGATTTGGCTGGAGATGCAGAGCCAAATCATATCAAGGCCATAAAAAGATCCCTTAAAAACAGAACAAAGTAAATCTGTGTCAGGGAAATCTTCATCAATTGGATTAGATTTGATCTGTGAAATGACAGCTTCTCTCTTTTTATTTATTTATTTTTGAGACGGAGTCTCACACTGTTGCCAGGCTGGAGTGCAGTGGCACTATCTCAGCTCACTGCAACCTCTGCCTCCTGGGTTCAAGTGATTCTCCTGCCTGAGTAGCTGGGACTACAGGCGCACACCACCATGTCCAGCTAATTTTTTTGTATTTTTAGTAGAGATGGGGTTTCACCATGTTAGGGAGGATGGTCTCCATCTCTTGACCTTGTGATCCACCTGTCTCAGCCTCCCAAAGTGCTGGGAGTATAGGCATGAGCCACCATGCCCGGTGACAGCTTCTCTCTTTTAATCAAAAAGATAGCTTTATTTTATGATAATGCTGAGGAATATAGATCAGATACCGTGTTTACATGTCTGTGTTCTCACTTGCTTATTTGCTTCCCTAAGATACGAGTGGTCTTCCTACTTCAGTCTAATTTCCAAACTAATGATAATGTTACATAAGCCAATGGCTATGCTTCACTAAAGTCACTGGGTGAAGACTAATGGTTCAAGTACAAAATTTTTTGCTGTATTCAAATAAGTTTTCTTACAAAATTATTCTGATATGCTTTTAACTATGTTCATAGTCATTATAGTGTTGCATGCAATAAGCATAAATGCTCAGCAGTTCAAATAGATAACTGTAATAATTAGTATTGCTTTCACAGTCTGCCAAATTTTAAATTTTAGTGTTCATATTGTTAGTTCTTCATGGTTCTTCACGATCTGTTAGCAGAATCAATATTTACCATTTCACCTAATATAATAAACTGTTTAATCATCTCCTTGTCATCACTCTACATATATACAAATCCTCATGCAGGGTAAGTCTAATAAACTAAAAGCTAACTTGACCTTGTATATTTTGCTATTTTCAACTAACAGATCTCCTCCTAACCCTCAGAACCATGTTTGAGGTCTGGTTTTTCAGATCATTTTTTCAACCATTTTGCATTTCTCAACTCTCCGTATCACTACCCCCCTCTTTTCAGTGTTCACTCTCCATCTACCAGATATGTCAAGTAGAAAGAGTAGAAAGATGGGATCCATAGTATTTGGATTTTCTACTTTGGATTGACACAGTGAAAAGGTGCAGCTGGGCTCCAGGGATTACGTGGAGAAATAATAAATTTGACTCACTGTGTGAATACACCTGCGTTAAGGTAGAGACTAAATAAATTAGATCAAATCTCTACCCTCATTCTTTTTATACTATAACCGAATCTATTTTCTGTGAGAAACCTTTCCTGTTTCCTCTTTCTGTTCCAACCCCTAATTATATTCACCTTTGTCTTCACTGCTCCACTCAAATGCTTTTTAACACCCTTAATAGATCCTATTAGGAAGACTAGTGCACTTTACTGGCTTCATCCATGTTTATTTCTCAATGAATTTAACATTAATTTCCCTGCTTGCTTCTGTAGACTGCTCTTCTTCCTTAGGTTTTGTGAGACTTTCTAGGTTCTTCACCTATGTACTTTATTATTTCACAGTTTTTCTTGGTGGTGGTTCTTATCGCTGATACCTCTTCTGTTTGATTTTCACAGGAAGAAGTTCTCTGGGTTTTTTGTTTGTATCCCAAACATTCTTTTTGAGGGAATGCTTCTTTATTCTTTAGGTTTCAGTGATCAACTTTATGCTTGTGACTTCCAGACTGATGTCTCCACTACAGACTTCTCTTCAAAGATAGACCCAAATTCTCACTTTCTCCCTGGCTATTATGTTGCCAATATTTTAAACTAAGTATAATCAAAGACAAATAATATCTTCTTCCCAAACTTGTGGTACTTCTGTTGTACTTAATTCATTTTATTACTACTACTCATTTAGTGTCATTATGCTTTCACCAAGTTTTTGGCCATCTTTCTGGGCAAATATTCATAGTCTTCATTTATTATTTTGCCATTCCTAGTCACTTAGATAACTTAGTTTCCTTTACTATCTTTCTCTCTACTGTTAGGTACTTTTGAACAATACAAGTCAGAATGTATCACTACTGTCCTCAGTAACCAGCTATGTGTCCTGTTGCCTAAACAGAAAATTCTACTTAATCCATGAATTACTTAACCTTGATCTGGCTCCAAACAATGCCAGTCTCTCTCTCTTTTTTTTTTTTTTTTTTTAACCACATCAAGCATTATAGGTTAGCAATGCAGAGTTCCTTATTGTTGCCTTTATTTCTTGAATGCTTTCAGTTCTTTCTATTTACTTCCTCATATTGTCTTCTTTACCTAGGCTACATTCTCATTAATTTTGTCTATCAGAACTCTTATACTTTTAAGTCTCAACTCAAATTCAACTTCTACAACTCTTTCTCAGATATCCTCCTGCATATTCAGCTTCTAGATGAATCTTTCTCTTTCTAAATCCTACCACTTGTACTTTTATTTAGCATATATGTTTTGCTACTATGATTTATCAATACTGTTTTGCATTGTTATTCTGTCCATGTAATTCTACTCACTTCCACACTCATATTGTAAATATATTTTTTGTAATGAATTTTCATCTGTGGAACTGTAGCAGAGTGATTAGCATTGACTATGTACTCAAAAAATATTGAATTAAAATAGTATATAGATTCAAGTCAATTTTGAACTGATTCTCTCTACATAAAGTGTAGCACTGCTGAAGTGATATTCTTGAGTACGTGAGAGGGGATGGGATTTTTGCATAGCATGTTGGATGGGAGCTTTGATTATGAGTTCAACTAACTGTGAAATCCAAGGAGAAGCAGTATATGCAGATGTGGGTAGAAATGGAGTATAAAGTTGGAAAATCTCTTCTGAATGTTTCAGTTTTCTCAAATAAGTAAGACGCAAGATCATCACATATGAGAGAATATTAGGAAGGAGGTTTGCAGTTTTAAAAAGAGAAGATGTGTGAAATAATTGTATGAGAATGCTGAATAGTAATTGAACTAAGGAAATACTATAGATAATTAAATGTATAATACAATGCCCAATGTTCAGTTTGGAATGTTTCAGGTATTCTTTTACATATTGGACTTTTATTTTTTAAATATAATTTGATTTTATATCTGTAGCACCAGCTAAACTTGTGGCACATATCAATGTATTTTGAATCATTTAACTTTAATCTTCGAAACCCTTATTTGCCTTCCTGGGGAAAGGGATAAAAACAACACTATTGTAACAATCCATTTATATCCCTATTTTCAGATAGTCATACTTCTATCCAATATTTATCTAGTTTAGCGAATCTTATTTCTGTTAGAAATTATTTGTGTAATAAATGTGCTCCTGTCACTTCGTCTCTGTTTCATGCTTTTGTCATATTTCAATCCTAATTTGCTCTGAAGGTTTGCTAACTTTTGCTTTAATCATGTCTTGTCTCTAAAATGGTTCAGATATAATGAAATATATTATGTTCAGTATTTCTCTAACATTTTTCTACCAATGAAAAATAAAATATTGAAATGAGCTATATTCACATTGATTGCTATGAAGGTTGCACATGGGTTGGTAAATCAAAACAAGCCCTCAAAAGATTGAAAATCAATTGATGTATCAGATAGGAAAGACATAGATGGCAAAATCAACCGCTGAGTTGACATCTTTCCTCTTGAAATAATTTAATTTACAGAAATTTGAAAGGTTTTGTGACTATGAACACAGTAATAAGCTAAAAAGCTGGAGACCAAACAGATTGATCTTGAATTTTATTTACAGTAATTCAAGCAAATGTAAACTAACATATTTTAGAAATTTTTTTTTCTAGACCAATCATATAAACTTTCTGGGAGAACAATCAAGACTATATTGTAAGGATTGTGCACTGAGAAATAGAAACAATATTTACATATACAGTTAAATATAGAGAATATATTTGTTTTTCCTCTACAGAACTGTTATCCAATTGCCAACAGTTGAATTGTCAGTATAAATGTACAATGGTCAGAAATAGTACAAGATGTTACTGTGAGGATGGATTCGAAATAAAAGAAGATGGGAGAAACTGTAAAGGTAAGTAAAACATATAACTCCATCAAATGTGGTTTACAGAGGCTTAGTTAACAGAAATGTAAGAAGACATCTTTGAGCACATACCATGTGCTCCACAGAGTGTTTATGTTAACTTTTCTTTCTTGAGATTTAAAAGTTGCCCACCTACCATAAACATTATTATAAGTTTATGACAATCAAATTTCAGTTTTTTTGAGTAATTTCAAACTTGAGAAATGCCCACAATAGGAAATGTTTGGGTTAACCAATAACACATTGATCTAATTATTTTAGCTTCCTATATGTTTTATGGCTGTTATATAGCTGCAGTCTAGTAGACATGCGTTATTAACTATGTTAGGTTAATAATTATTAATCATGTATGTACTTTATAATTTTTGCTTTGGTTATTCTGGCAGCTGCCATTTTACCCATAGCAATAATAATGTAATAATGAACATAAATGTTGATTTCCATGTCTGGATTCTTGCTTTTGTGAATGCTTTACAGCAAATGTTTATCATCTGAAATGACTCCCTCCTTCCATACTGAAGAATTTTAGGATATCCTTCCATATGGATATCCATATTAGGATATCCCCCATATCCTTCCAATTGGAGTTGACTCCAATTATACATATATTAACATGTATATAGAACATATCCACAAAGTTATATGCATTGCTTTATGTGATACTTATAATCTATCTATATCTCTACATATAATATTTCTAATCTATAATATAGCATATGTCTCTCTCTCTCTGCCTGTCTCTTTTCTTCTGTGTGTGTGTGTGTGTGTGTATTCAGAGAACAGCTGCATTGCCAGAGCCACTAATAAATAGAATAATTTCCAAAGAAATTAGTGCTTTGCTGATTATTTCAAATCTTTGTTCTAATATTATCACTTTTACCTTAGAATCTTAAATTTGGAAGAATTCTTAGAGAGAATTGTTTAAAATCTTAATGACAAAAATGAGATTCTGATAGGTAATTGACTGAAGTCCACACATCCTCTTAGTAAAAGAATTGGGACTGAAACTCAAGTCTGTAGAGCCCACTTAGTCTTATCCTGAAGAGGCTCATTGACTTTTCAGGTACATTTGGGAATTGGATTTTTGTTTGTTGTTTGCTTTGTGCATACTACCAATATTATAAAAACATTTATTATCAAGTGTTTATCAGACTCAGAGACTGCATAACCTGACGACAGGGAGGCCAAACTCACATATTCATTTGACTCATGTCATCATGTCATTTTAAAACAACATTTAAAAATCTGAAAATTGCACATGAAAGTTCAGATGTTCTGGAAAATAAGGGCAATGCTAGATGCCTCATAATCACAGAAGTCAGACAGATAAAAATGGTGCCAGACATGAATGATGCCTTTGAACATTCATGCTCTTTCCACTTCCATACAGCTCTTGCCATTCGTACATGTTTGACTTAGATACCTATTCCGCATTCTTCTCACTCATTTACTACACCTGACTCCTATAGTAATGAAGATCTGCAGTTCCTTTTGCAAGGGTGGAGATGAGTTAAATATGTAGATTCCTGAGTGTGGTTAATTAATTGCTTTTATGTGTTTAATTAAGCACATAAAAACAACCACAATCATAATGAATTTCTTCTGTGGAACATTAGTGAAGAATTGCACAGCAATCATTTTAGAAGTCACAGTGGGAGAGGAGCTCTTTGTACTTTCTCTGTACTCCTTGAGAGCCAAGTCTGAGCATCATTAGGCTTTCTCAAAACTGTATTTCCAGGTAGCTCTCTGTCTTTAAAGGAGAAAAGAAGGCAGCATTACAAGTGATGGTATGCCTGTTCCTCTGTGGTCAATGTTGTGGAGTTCCACCTCAGTGCATTCTGGTTAAGTAGAAAGAAGAGATAAATGAGCATATTGCTCTCCTGGACAGCATAATCATATCAGAAAAACTGAAATAGAAACCTCTAATATTAAAGGTGAAAAATCTGTGAAAATAGATAAGAATTATTACTGCCATCAGGGACAGACTTTACCAAATGCAAGCCTTAATTTCATTCAGTATTGCTGTAGACTTAGCTCCAAACATTGTATTATTTCTATGGCCAAAAGCATTTACTTCAAATGAACATCCATGATTACTGGCTATTACATGAGTCTGAAGAAACCTGAGCTTGTGAATGCCGTACAAATGCATAGTTTCACAATTTAAATGGCCTTATGCTGCTCAGCAATCTTTGTGCTTTCTCATAGTAAACTCTTTTCTTAGCTTGGATATTCCCACAAGTCAACTCTGAAACAAGGATTCACATGAATGTTTTCCTTTATTTGCCATTGTAACTTTCTCTTTTTCTTTTCTTTCCTTTTCTTTTTTTTAATTTGGGGTGGTGGTGAGGTGGAGAGGATACAGGAGAAAGGCAATCCCATAGTTGGAGCAATTAAATTAGCTACAACAAAGGGTGACTGAAGCTTAAGTATGTGGCACAACTCTCTAGCACGAGAGACAAGGGAACTCAGACATTTATACACCAATTTCTGAGGAGCAAATCTGTTTTTTTTTGTGTGTTGGAGGTGGCATTACCCTCCTGGAAACTTAACTGGCCTTGAGTTCTGGCAGAGCTTCTGGCAGGAGAGGAGGAAGGGTTTGGAAGTACGCTCAGGCACAGATAAAGATCCCTATGATTGTAGAATCACACTGAACAATCTGAGGGATTTGAGCAGACAGCATCTGCTACAGTGCCCTTGACCTTTCCTTTCAATTTCTTCTTTATTCTCTCAAAATATGTTTTCTTAATCTATTCTCTTTTGCTTAGTCACTGGCTTTATTTTCTGGGTGCCATCTTGTATTCTTCAAATTACTCCCTCTCTTATATTTACTTGTTTACCCATCCATGCTTGTTTTGCTCTCATTTGAGAAGAGCTTTATTTCTTCTAGTCTTTTTTCATACATATTTAAAGTCCCACTCACCCAAACTTTTGTCTCAACTCGGTCCATTGGTCCATCAATTTCCACCTTTTTCTTATACATCTTTAAACACTACATTTCCACTGGCCAACACTGTAGTCAATAAATATTCTCACATGTCTTCTATTCTGAAAGAAAACAAAAACAAAAATAGACATACAACAAATATCCACTTTATCCTATCTCTTCCTGTAGCCATCATTCCCGTCCCCTTCTCTTTTATTATCCACTAACTTTAACAATCAACTACATTTACTTTCCCAATTATGTTTTTTTTTCACTTCATTCCTCCATTTACTGCTATCTGGCTTCTCATCCTATTTTAGTAAAGCAACTGTAAATATCTCTTTTCCCTTAAAATCTAGTTAACACTGTTTAAAATCCTCACTTTTATTTTCTAAGGACTGTTAGAGGCTTCTCAGCATATCTGCAGTTTTCCAGAACTTCTATATTCTTTATAATCTTGACTCCAACTCCATTTTCCTATTTATGTATCGTTTTGAGAGTATATATGGATTTTCTCCATCCCATACTCCTCAACCCAGAAGTAAAAGTCAGCTCTTTTCCTAGAGTTTCCACAATTATAAAATCCACACAAACAAGACAATTTGTATATGTAGTAAGATTTACTGAAGACTTAGTAGGAAAAAGTTTCATATCACAACACACAAATAATTTCAAATGTAATTTTAGACCTCCCTATATTGAAACCCTTACGTTACCTCTCCACTGGGGATTTTTTAACATGCCGGTTGAGGTTTCTTTTTTGTCATATCGCTTCTGACACGAAATTGGGTGGTATTTTTCCACATAAATTCTCTAATTCTCTAATAACAACTGGGTGTCCAACAGTTCAACTCAATTCTGATATTATCCAGAGGTAGTGTAAACCCCATGGGTTATGGGTGTAGTACTGCAAGACTCAGGTGCCAGGCGCAAGTTCCAGGACTCACCTATACCTCTGACCAGCCAGCTGTAAATGTGAGCACTCCCACAGTCCTCTCCTAGGATACAGTGATTCACTACAACAACTCAGAGAACTCAAGGAAGTATTTTCCTTATGTTTGTTAGTTTATTACAAAGGATGAAACAGCCAAATGGAAGTGACACATAGGGCAAGGAACTGGAAGGTGGGAGAGGGAAGCTTCTATGCCCTCTCTAGGTGCCGCATCCTCCCTGGGCTCAATGTCTTCACCAAAATGGAAGCTCTCCAAGCCTCATTGTTCAAGAGTTGTTTTTAGGCCAATTCCTAGTCCCCTTACTTCTCCCTGGAGGTCAGGAGGTGGGGCTGAAAGTTTCCACCTTTAATCCACTGTTTGGTATTTTGATGACCAGCCCCCAGTCTGAGAGTACCTAGCAGCCCTACCCTGAGTCACCTCATTAGCATAGGCTCCAGTATATTCTGGAGGAGCTCGTTATGAATAACAAAAGACACTCCTATTACTCAAAAAATTCCAAGAGTTTTAGGAGCTCTGTGCCAAGCACTGTGAACAAAGGCCAAAGATATATTTTAATTGTGTCATATCAGTTTACCCACTTAATACCACAGCTTCAATCCATCCTGTTATCTTTTGCCTTCCTCTTCCTTTTTCTGTTTTTTTTTTTTTTTTTTTTTTTTTTCTTCTCACCCCCTTTCTCCAAAATTATTTACAGGAGTCCCAAGTTATCTTCAGTCATCATTTCCAAGTTGTGAAGACAATAGTCTGTTAATAGGTCTAAGTTTGTATTTCTTATCCCATTTAAGGACTCAGTAAAAAGCAAGTTCCAGTTAAGATCAGTCTCCCATTTGTGACTATGTCCCCTTCTTTCCCTACATTACATCAACGTCATGACAATAATGTCCTAATTATTGAATCTAAATGGGAATTTTAATGTTGATCTTATTGAATTTATGCATTGCGTATAACCCTTTTGAACATTCTGATATTCCTGAAAGGCTCTCATTTCTTAATTTTTTTCTTACAGTAGTCATAAATTTTCCTTCACAGGAGACTGTAGGACTCTTCTTTCTTTCTTTCAGTATTATTATTACTATTTTATTTTAACACAGATCCTTGTCACCCAGATTGTAGTGCAGTGGTGCAATCTCGGCTCACTGCAACCTCCACCTCCCAGGTTCAAGCGATTCTCATGCCTCAGCTGTCTGAGTAGCTGGAACAACAGGTGTACACCACCACCCCTGACCAATTTTTGTATTTTTAGTAGAGAAAGGACTTCGCCATGTTGGCCATGCTGGTCTCAAATTTCTGGTCTCAAGTAATCTGCCCACCTTGGCCTACCAAAGTGCGAAGAATACAGGCCTGAGCCACTGCATCCCTCTCTGATTCCTGTTTCTGCCCTTTTCACTGCCCATTCCACTTTGGTGTCCTACAGTATTTTGCACTAGCCTAGGTTTTCTCATCTCCTCTTCCTCTGTGGGAAATCGCCCTTTTGTATTTTTAAAATCTATTATCTATACGCTATTGACTTCCAAATACTCCAGGACAGATCTCACCCTGTATTAACAGTTCCATTTCTCAATTGCTTATCATTACACGTTTACTCAAGGCTGCCCTACAGACATCTCAAATTTAACACAGTGAAATCAAACTCGTTATCTCCTCCCATGGTAGCCATTCAAATCTATAATTCTTATATCCTCTACTTCAAAATTGGATCAGTTTTCACTTCTGTCATATCCAATCAGTTTTCAAATGTTATCTATTCTGCTTCTTACACATTTGAGTCCATTCCCTCTTCATTTCCACTGCCACTGACTTAGTTCAAAATATAACTTCAAAAGACAAATTCTTGAATAAAATTAGCACATACCTAATTTTCTAGGATCCTTTCTCCGCATTTACCAAAACCTTTATTTCATATGAGTGTTTTTAGTTTTAAAGTGCAAAGCCAACCATATAGCCAATCTAATTAATGCTTTCCCATTGCCAGCATGTAATGTACAATCTTTTAGTTCAGCATGCAAATACCTTCATTTTCTGGCTCCCAAAGTACTTTCCCAATTTCATCTCTTCTACTACTTTCCTTCATACATCCTTGCTTCATTTGACTCCTATGCTTCTTCTTTGAAATCCCCATGATGCCATCCCAATACCATTCACATGCTGTTTTGATGAACTGATATGTCCCTTTCCACTTAGTTTGAGGAAAGCCAGATCATCCTTCACAGTGTTTAATATGAAATCTTCACTTAACATTCCCCTTTTAATCCTAAGCAGTTTGACTTGCCTGTTTTTATCATAACTAGAGTATACCCTTATTATAAGGAAATGTATAGTATCATACATTATCCATTATATTTATACATACATTATATTTCTCTAGGCTTGTCTTACTCAGGGGTGGGGACCATATTTTATTTATTTTGTCTTCTACAGGGATTAGTACAGTGCTTGGTACATAAAACAGACTGAATATACCTTTGTCTAAATAACTACTGACAGGATGCCTTTTTGTTTGGTCGGTTAAGAATCATTGAGTATCTGTTGTTCATAAAGATTTGAACTGAATACCAGAGGAAAGAAGAATATAGAGAAAATAGAATGAAGGAGTAGAGGAAGGGACTACAGATGTTAAAATAAAATTTAATTAAGACAAAATCTTTATTTTCAATAGGTGCTTAATAGTTTCCTGTCTTTAAAGTAGTGAGTGCGATTTGCACAGTGTGGCTCAGAACTCTTATTTAATCTGTTGATTGAAAACCTCGTTACTAGTCTAATTCTTTGTTAAAATAGTGAAAATGTCAGTGTCATTGACACTGGAAATATTCAACAAATATTAATTGTAATGCATTTTGTACCTTTGCAAAAATATCCAAAGACTTCTAGCCTGCCTACCACAAATGCAAATAAACCTTCTTTTAAAATATATGATTTGATATTGTTTGATGTTTTCTCTCTGTAAATATTAAGGCAACAAAAAGTTTAGTTTTTATTTAGTGTGGTTTTGAAAAGATTTATTAGAATTGGCTTTTCGTTAATAGTTCATTTCCAAAGTTCAAAAATAATATTTTATTCAAGGAGAACCAAAAAAGTGCCCAAGATAAAGCTGCTTAGAAATGATGCCAATTTTCGTTTTAGATCAAGATGAATGTGCTGTTTATGGTACATGCAGCCAGACCTGCAGAAATACACATGGATCCTACACTTGCAGTTGTGTGGAAGGCTACCTAATGCAGTCAGACAACAGGTCTTGCAAAGCTAAAATTGGTAAGTTATGATCATTTATTTTATGTCTTTCCAGAATTACTTGTTTCCATTTTACAGTTCTTTTTCATTAGAGATGTGGTACAGCAGAAATGTGGAATTTGAAGAGAGAGATTTTCCTTCATTTTAGTACACTTCTCTATAGTTAGGAATCCAGAACAATTCTTTCAGTTGTCACTAATCATTATAAAACTCCTTTCATTACGCCTTCCAAAAAGAAAATTCCTTCCTCCCTTCCTCTCTCCCTCACTCCCTCCCTCTTCCCTTCCCTTCCCTTCC
>NC_045444.1:26831401-26863657 GCF_002776525.5 Piliocolobus tephrosceles | reverse complement strand
CCTTCCTCATTTCCCTTCCTTCCTTCCTCATTTCCCTTCCTTCCTTCGTTCCTCCGTTCCTCTCTCTCCTTCTCTCTCCCTCTCTCTCCCTCTTTCTCTCTCTCTCTTTCTCTCGTTCTCTTTCTTTCTTTCGATAGAGTCTCACTGTGTCACCCAGGCTGGAGTGCAATGGCACAATCTCAGCTCACTTCAACCTCCACCTCCCAGGTTCAAGCTATTCTCCTGCCTCAGCCTCCCAAGTGCCTGGGACTGCAGGCACACACCACTGTGTCCAGCTAATTTTTGCATTTTTAGTAGAGACAGGGTCTCGCCATGTTGGCCAGGCTGGTCTCTAACTCCTGGCCTCAGGTGATCTACCCACAAAGGCCTCCCAAAGTGCTGGGATTACAAGCATGAACCGCAGTGCCCAGCCTATTACAAGAAGTTTCTAATTAGCAAAAATCTGTTCAAAAGACATGTATTAATTGATTTGAATTACCTGTCTCTCTCCTGGACTACTACAATAGATTTCTAACTGGGTTCTGTGAGCTTCTGTTTCACCTCCAAAGTTAATTCTTCACATAATAAAGTGATTTGCCACTAAAACATAAACCAAATCATGTTGTTCTTTTGCTTCAAATCTCCCAATAACTTTCACTCACCTTAAAAATAAAACCTAAACTCCTCACAGAATCTCTAATGGGCCTAATGGCCTGGTATCATTTCCCTTTCCAATGTCTGATCTTCCACTGCTATTGTTTCATCATCAATGCCAGCACACCTATGTCCTTGTCCTTCTTCAACCATGTTGCTTTTTTATCTGCCTGTAACGCTTTTTCCTGTGATATTCACATTAATGTAGCCTCCTTATCACTTGAGTTTCAGCTAAAATGTCAATATTCGGAGTGACTTTCTCAGTCCATTCTATTTCATGGTATGTAGCCTCTACATCACGATGTTATTTTTCAGTGTTATTTATGCATACCTACTCTATCACTATATAATTTCCCAGTTTTATTTTCTTTATAGCATTACCACTTGAAGTTAATTCATTATGTATGTTTATCACATGATTTCTCCAGAATAATGTAAGCATTATGACAGTACAGCAGTTGTTGGATTTGTTTACTGATATTTACTCAGTACTGATCATTGCCTAGAACATATAGGTACTCAATAAATATTTGTGGAAAGAAAGGTGAAGAAGGAAGAAAGGAAGGCGGGATGGAAAAAAGGAAAAGGAAAAAAAAACTTATCTTGTTAATTAAAATTAGTAAAATGAGTGCTCCACTCTTAAGTGTTTATATTTCATGTTTCAAAACTGCCTTTTACTGCTAACCTGCAAATAAAGCCTGTAGTTTCTACACAGTTTTCAAGTTACTCAGTAAGTAAACAATCAGTTAAGTATTGTTGATTGGCTAATTAAATAGCTTTGAGGTGCCCTAGTCACAATAAGATAATGCTAATGATTTTATGGACTGAATTAGCTTGGGAATAATATAAGGAAATACTATGCAGAATATTCCATCTGGCTTCTTCTAACTTCCTCCAAATGTAGTTCCATATCAGGCATTTTCAAATTATGATGTATTGATGAATTAATGGGTGCCCTCATCCTCCCTTGTTAGAAACTGGTAAATTAAGCATGGAATTTCTTTTCTGAAACCACACTGGGCAAAAGACTGGATTAGCTCAGCAAGCTGCCATTGTTTCTCTTTACACATAACCTCATGTTATAATTTCAATGATTTCCCAGAGATAGTGTGGTTATTTATTTAGAAAACATATATCTCTACAAAAATCAACAACAGCAAAACTCTCTTTTACTTTTTTAGTTTACTTCTTTGAATTACCGACTTGATTTATGAAGCCCTATTTGAAATAAGGCAATCCTTGAGAAAAATTAGGTCAGGTTATGTTTTTCCTTTTTGCCACCACCTAGAGTTCTGATTTAAAATATTGATGACCTAAAGAAGTGGCAGGCTCGTTATTTGCTGTTTCTATTGATCCACACAATATCGCTACACACGGAGAGCGTAATGTAGTAAACCCTATAAAGGAAGCACATCCTCTTTTTCTACATAGGCAGGTTATCTTACAGTAATCGAATGCAACCAGAAAAGGATGGAACATAATAATGTCCTACTACATCAAGGAAATTTGATGACTCTAGAATTGATAATGGAATAGATAAATCTCTTCACCTCTAGGTATTTAGCTTGATGACATTATGAGCTTACAAAATCTGAAAAATACATAGTTACCACGGGAATGTTGCTGTGGTTTATAGTTTAAGGAAAAGGAGTTGCTAGCATGAGCATAAGTCTATAACAAACACTGGCGTGTTCTAAAGGTCACATGGATATTTGAACCAATGTATTTGTACACTTTAAGAGAAAAACTGCCTGTTTGGCTTTAGTTTTCTCATATTTATGGCAAGTGAACCAGAGGATACTTTTGGCTTCAGTTATATGTAATTCCACTTAATGCAATCAGGTTTAAAATTTTTATGGTAGCTTTATTACACAGTAATGTGGCTATATCTGACAAGTGCTAGAAAAAAACATTATAAATTAAGCCAGGTTCATCTTAAAGCTCTGTCAGTCCTTTTTTCAGTTGCCTGGCTGCTGAGATTGGCCTCTCTTTACTCTTCTTTTTCTTATAATTCAACCCTATTGGACTCCAGAACCTAACTTTCTTTCCACGACAAACGAGGGTACCAGGGCTCTCAGCAGCTGGACAGTGTGGAAAACAAGGGAAGGTCCAAATGGCCTATCCCAAGAAAATGGATATGTGGAAAAGATCTCCCGGTTTTAGAAGAAAGAATACTATAAAAATATCAAGCTAAAGTGATGTAATGGAAAGCTAGAACTAGACCCAAGAGGATGGTTCTGCAAAGACAGTATAGGATGATAGATGAATTAAAAATTCCTGAGAAATAGCCCTTTATGAGATGGCAGAGAGAGGCAGAGTTGATGGGCTGGGAAGCGACCTCTAAAGGTGCTGCACTAGTGCAACATAGAACAATATCATGGTCTCTTCCTAACTGTTCACCCCAGAGCTTACCAGTGGGGTCTTATTTTCAAGACAATAGATAGTAATTAGGTAAATTAATGTAAGTTAATTGATTATTCCTCCTTTGTAATATAATATCTGAACCCAAGTAAAATTCATAAGCCTTAAGAGCATCTTTAAGAAATAACTGTATTGAAGGGAGGAGATTTTAGACACTACAACAGATGGGGGAAGAGATTAATATTAGGCAGGAGGCCTTTTCATTCCTATTAATTCATGTAATGCAGACAAATTTTCTCCTTTCTACACTTAGTAAGATTGACTCTGACTAATGAAATAAAGAATAAATTGTTTCAGAGTTGAGAGGACTTTCAATGCTAATCTAGTACAATTTAACACTTGATACTATCTGTTTTTTATCTTCAAAAAAGTAATTTCCAAAAGAAAAGTCTGAAACATATTTTTTAAAGTGATTTTAACTTAAATATGCATAGTTGAATAGTTTTATATAGGAGACATATAAGACTATAAATTTTATGAGAGAGCATTTGTTACTTTGTAATAGAACACACATTAAAAACTAGTAATTAATGTTTATTTATTTATTTATTTATTTTCTTTTAAGACATGTAGTCTCATTCTATTGCTCAGGCTGGCATGCAGTGGCATGATCATAGCTCACTGTAGCCTCAAACTTCTGGACTTATGCCATTTTCCCACCTCAGCCTTTGAGTAGCTGAGACCATAGACATGAACCACCATGCTCAGCTAATTTTAAAATTTTTTGTACATACAGGGTCTCTCTATGTTGCCCAGGCTGGTCTTGAACTCCTGGCTTTAACCATCCTCCTGCCATGCCCTACCAAAGTGCTGAGATTACAGGTGTGAGCCACCACACTCACACAAAAGCTAGCTATTTTTCTAATTAAATGTTAGGACTTATCATGTGTAAAACATAAAAATAAAAAAATAAAAAATAACCATGTATAGGTACCCAGTAAAACTTCTTGCATATTTTGATATGTTTTTTGAAAACAGAGTTGTAGTAATGACTTGCCAAATATGAAAATAAAAACATTTTTTAAAAGTGACTTTCTTTTAATTGATTTTATTGAATTTGATATAAAATATGTATTGAATGTGAAAACTTGGGGCTGAAAGCAGGCTCATGTAGAACCTGTGACAGTAAAAGTAACAGTAAATGGTGTTTACTTATGAACTGTTGGCAATTTTACTCCTAATAAATTCAGACTCATTGGACTGTACTTTTCAGTGTCCTAACCACTCACTGAAGGCATACAAATTCTCCTGAACCTCTAGGGCTCTACCGATTGCACTGAAGCAATAGTAAAATAAACAACAATAATTTTATGATCATCACTCTATAGTCAGTGCACCAAATGGTGCCCTGGGAGAGCGTACCTCTTTGCCATGGAGTAATTGGAGCAGTGAGAGTAGAGAGCCTATAAAAAAAAAAAAAAAAAAAAAAAAAAACAACTTCAGTATTCTATTACATCTTATATTTGCAGTTCATTGATTTAGGGGGAAAAAGAAAAAATGAAACAGAAGACTACTGAGGCAATGAAACTCTTAGTTGTAAGAATAGGAATCATAGTCGCTGTATAATCGATGGAAGCATATTTCTAGACAGTGTTGGGGAGGGAACATTTTCATATCATTTGCTGTTTTCTCTGCTATGATTCTTAAAAAGAGAAAAGAAAGAGAAAATAAATGAAATACAACTTCTTATGGCTCTTACTTTAAAACTCTAGGGGTGATTTAACATCTACTAACATAAGTTTAAATTTTTCGGGGGGAGGCGGAGAATTTACCCATGGTTTGCTGCCAGGGCTGATTCTGTGTGTGGGAGAATGGGTAGGTGTCTGTACAGTGAGGGAATAATTCTCTGCCACATGGTATCATCTTCTTATCAGACACTTAGTAATGCCTGAAATTCAGCTATTAAGACTATTCCCTTGCCTTTTATTAAAGCATCTCATATTAAGATCTATTCTTAGGAAGGGTAACATATTAAGTCTTAATAATTTAAACAACTTATGAGACTAGTAAATAAGATCTGTTTCAGTATACCATTGGCTAAGAATGGCTTCTTGTAGAATGACAGATGTGTGAAGATTCACCATTTAGGGTTTTTTTTTTTTTTTTTTTTTTTTTTTTTTAGATAGTCAAAAGTTCTAATTCCTGTATAAGTTATTATTTCATTGAGCCATAACTGCCAATAACACTTGATGACATGATAGCGCATAAGACCTATTGCCTAGGAGTAAGCCTAATCACCAGCACCAGCCTGGTAATACAGATTTATTGTTCTTTACTGTCACATATGCATGCATGAAATTAGGAACACTGTGGTAAAGAGTAAGTAGCAAAAAAGGAGTTCAATGCCTGAAGCAGAGTATGTGCTTGACAAATGTTTGCTGGATGCTTTAGAAATGTCTAGAACATTTAAGAAGCAGAATGAGGGTAAAGGAGAGTCAGAAGTTTGCAAGAGGTTCAAAGGATAATAGAATATTTGGCCAGACTTGTCCTGTTACTCAGGGCTAACTATAGCTTTGGTATAGTGTTGTCATCAAACAGTAGTTTCCTAAGTGCGTCCTCTCCACCAAGGACCTCTCCCCTCTCCAATAAACATGCAATCCTAGTAAGAGCTGTGTGCTTGCTGCGAAAATACAGCTGGAGGACAAGCTTCCCTATCTGCAATCACACTATACTGAATAAGCCTCTGTACTACAGAAATTCTAGTGCTTCCCAGTCTGCCTTTGGAATCCCTCCTGGATGGGTAGCCTGGCCATTAAACTATTTCTCTATTTTATGGAGTACTTTTACTCTACATCTTTTCTGGCTGATCATTCAGTTAGAAATCACATTTCATGGTAGGACAGGGCAAGGATTTCTGATGGAATTTTTATTATCCAAATGATGCAACATACTTTTTTTTCCCTCTCCAAACACTGTTAATGAGTATGTCAGTGCTGGGGTACACAATCTCCTCATTATTATTCTATGTTGGTTTTGGTTTTTGTTTTTATGCTAGGGGATATCATCTTCACAGTCTAGCACCTTTCTTGACATTTTTAATCTTTTTTCCAGAAACAAAGTTGCAAGATTGATAGCAGAGTCATAACCATGGTGTTTTATGTGTCATGACACCTTTCATTTACTCTTAGTCTAAGAAAATATCAGACAGGGAAAAAAAAACATGTCTTCCATTTTCTTCATAACATATTTTTATTGCAATCTAGCTGAGAACTTCTGTGTTTGAGTATGAAAAATGACATGGCTGTATTTATGGGCTCTGGGTGCGACAGTCAATAAACTTTGCTTTTATAAATAGCACAACAGATAGGCAGAAATTTCTATCATGCTTTTTATAATTTTTTGTAGACAAGCTATCAAATTATTGATTAAATCCTCAATTTAGAATGTGAGAGAAATTATATCACCCTCTACACTTAACTCTTGTTTTCTATCTTAAAATTGGATATTCTAATGAAAATAAAAAGGAAGGAAACACATTTAAATTTATAAAAATTACAAATGGTTAAATAGATGAGGCAAGAATATACATAGGTATATACTTTTCTGTTGCTTTACTTGGAAAAATATAAAAGTATATCACTATTGAAATCCTTAGGGGGAAAAAAACCTTAAAATTCGAGTAGACAGAATAATGTTGATATTTTTATAAGAAAAAATTGATTTTTCAGTGTCTTCAAGGCATTCTCTGTATCAGTTTCAATCAACAGGGATTGAAAAAAATCTGGGGTAATAAAAGCAGTTAGAGAATGCCCTTTGGGCAGTCCTTCCCCTGGAGAACACAATTGCCTTTGACAGAGATAACTAATATTCTGCATATTTCCCCTAATCAGGCTGCCTAAAATCATTTTAATCTTGAGGCGAGAAAACCTGTTGCATTGATTTCATTTTTAAACGTGTGTATTTCTTTTAGGACTCACACAGCTGCTGTCTATACCTCCCATGAAATATAATCCTGACCAAATTATTAAATTATATCAACATGGCACATGTATACATATGTAACAAACCTGCACGTTATGCACATGTACCCTAGAACTTAAAGTATAATAAAAAAAAATACATAAATTATATCTTAGTACTCTTTGGATGTTTAGAACATCAAGTTATAAAGAACATAGCTGATAAAGTAGCTAGAAGTTTGGCACATCAGAATAACTGAGTACTTAGAGTACTTAATCTCTATAATAGCAAAGTAGAAATTAGTGATCTTACTTATAAATTTTATATTTAAATCCTTGTCAGACAACAGTGAAATATATTAAATGACCTTTACTTTTTTCCATTACCAGATGATGAGTTTTGTACATCTACCTCCCTTCTCCTTATTGGAAGGTGACGATCTTTTTTCATATTTCCTTGAGAAAATATAAGCAATTAAAAGAGAATTTTCTCACACAAACTCCATTAACTCTACTAGTCTATTTGAATCTAGAACTAATCACCCCATCTTACTCTTATTTAAATTAGAAAACCAATGGACTTTTCTCCTATTAAAGGTCAATCCTGCAAATGTACACGGATCCTATCTTCTCTCACCTGTTCAAGGACTCGACTCATACAATTGTCTTCTTTTTTTCTTGAATCGCTGATATTTTCTTTTCTCTTAGGTCATTCTCACCAACATACAAGTGTGTTGCAAAGATGATGCAAAACAACTTCCTTTAAACCTATATCCCTGTCCGGCTGCTTCTCCATTGTTCTTTTCCCTGCGTAGAAAAACTCAATGGATTGTTGTTCCTTTTCCACTTTCCTTTGCTCTGCTCTTGAATCCCCTTCAATGAATTGTACACTATTCTTATCACTCACATCTATTGCCAAGGTCTTCAGTGACCTCCCATTGCCTCATTAGTTAACTATTGGTCTTAGGCACACAACTGACAATTGTCTCCTTGAAGACTTTACCTCTTAAAGCAGCACAATCTTGAAATTTTGCTCTTGCCTTACTGGGCATTTTTTCTCAGTTTACTTTGCTTTATTATCTTCATTTTGCCAATATTTTTGGCATGATTCAGCGTTCAGTCCTTTAGACATCTTCTTTTTATTGATTTCCTAGGACCTTCCATCCTGTATCATGGCCTTAAAAACCCTCTGCCATGGCTTTAAAAAATACCAAGAGACTGAGACTCCCCAGTTTTTATCACCAGTTATGATGACTGTTGAACTCCAGACTCACAGATCCGATTACATATTCAATATCTCCATTTGGATATTTAACAGAAATATCAAACTCTATCAACTTTTGATTTTCTCTCCTAATAATGCTCTTTCTTCAGTTTTTCATCTTGGTAAGGTTACCAACATTCACCTAATTATTTAAGCCAAAATATTGGATTCATCCTTCACTGCACTCTTTTTTCTCAAACCCTTTGTTTCTAACTTGTAAATATATTCTGAATGAGATTACCCTCTCTAAGGATCAGCTCTCATCCCCATTACTCCTATACTTTACTCACTTTCATAGAATGTATCACCGCCAAATAATATTAGTGTTTGTCTACTTGCTTATTGTCTTTTTTATGTACTAAAATGTAAGCTCTGTAAAAGCAAAGATTTTGTTAGTTTTGTTCACTGTTGTATTGCTAGCATCTAGACCCTGGCAGAAGCTAGCCAGGATCAGTAAATATTTGTTGAATGGATAATAAATATTCAAATACGGAGGCAGTGTTTCCCTTTCAGGGGTCATATTAAATGTGGCTCTTTTACGGACTCATGTTTTCAAACTGAACTTACTTTACAAATAGGAGTTACTTAGAAGCAATTTTCAAATGAGTCAATACCTATTACATTTTGAACTCAAACGTTACTAATCTATAACATAGAGAAAGAAGTCTGAGTAGAGAAAATATTTTTCTGTAGCTAAAGCATTTTCCACTGGCTACAATGAGAAAGGTGACTAGGAGATTTTAAAGCTGCCATTAGCCACTTCTCAGTAACTAATGTAAACTGACCATCACTAGACGGTCTGCGAGTTCTAATATTCACGTAGTAATCTAAAATTTGAATGAATTATATTCTGAAATTTTGAGATTTACTTACAAACTTTCAATGGTTATCAATTACATTTCTATCATTTTTTCTGATTAAAATAACTGCATTATTTATTTTATTGTGTTTACTGAAATACATTATTATTTTACAATGTATTAATTCAGTAAAGTCTCTTTAAAAAACATTGGGGAGTTCATATTCAAACAATCCTCCACGTTTCATTCATGTATGAAACACTTGCCATGTGCCAGTAAGACTTTCAGATAATAGAGGAGATACCTCCTTGGTTTGGTTAGACCAGCTCTCTGCAAAACAGGGAAACTGTGAGAGCCACCAATCTGCAAAATGAAAAGATACGTTTGTGCTGGGGAGGGGATGATGTTATTGTCTTTTGTTGTGCTTATAAAATGGGTCTTCTTCCAGAAAAACAATATATTGCATAGCTTCTCAATTATCACATTTCAAGTTGAAATATTCTTTAAATGAAGGCACCAGTATTTCACTACTAAAGTCTAAATAGCAAAGTGACTAACTTGTTTTAAGATTTATGGTTAATTCAGGTTCATCAGTAGTTTACCTGGGTGAGTTTTTCCAAAGACAAGATTAAAAAGCACAGGTTTGGCACAGTGGTTCATGCCTATAGTCCTGGATCTTTGGGAGGCCAAGTGAAGGAAGATTACTTGAGACCAGGAGTTTGAGACCAGCCTGGGCAACGCAGTGAGACCCTGTCTCTCTCTCTCTCTCTCTCTCTCTCTCTCTCTCTCTCTATATATATATATATATATATATATATATAGAACACAAAACAAAACAAGATAAAAAACATAGCTTTAGCCATTGGACTAATGTGCCAATACTGAACTCATCATCTTTTCTAAAAACTGATTCTACTTTCTTCCCTTACTGTTTATTTTAATGATACCTTTTCTCCCCATCACCCACATCTAAAATTTCCAAATAATCCTTGACTTCATGCCACTCATTGTCCACAATACAATAATAACTGCAATTTTGAACTTCTGCTTTACTACACCAACCTATTTCTACTTAAGATCTCAACACTTCCTACTTTAGTTTCTCGTCACCTAGTTTCTGAGAAATTAAAATGGCCTTTTTATGTTCAGTAATTCAGATATCTGCTACCTATGTCCACAAGATTTTCATAATTTTGGGTTACTTTCTTTATAAAAACAAATGAAATTAATGCCATTCTCTATGTGACATGTAGAATCTAGTTTGGAGGACCATAGAAGAGGTTTACTTAGGGAAAACTCTGAGAATTCTCTGGGGCTTACATTTTTCCTAATGACCTCTGCTTCCAGTAGGAATGTTGCCACATATGGCCATTCTCCATTTCTGCAATTCATGAATCTAAACAGGAACAAAGATATCGTTTTCCATTCTCTTAACTCCTTTCCAACTTCACTCTAGATTTCAAGGCAGTGTGTAAGTAAGACATTTCCATTTTACCTTAATGTACACATGAATTATACTTCTGACATGAATTAT
Source organism: Piliocolobus tephrosceles (assembly GCF_002776525.5). Lineage (NCBI taxonomy): Eukaryota > Metazoa > Chordata > Mammalia > Primates > Cercopithecidae > Piliocolobus > Piliocolobus tephrosceles. Next base: position 26,853,106 of record NC_045444.1, on the reverse strand, counting down.
ACTCTACCAGTCAAAAAGTAAAATTATACTCTACCATTTATAAATAAAAGCGAGAACATTTTTAAATAATCCAACATGTTATCATTAACTATAGCTACCATGCTGGAAAACAGATCTATTTAACTAATTACTCCTACCTGTAATTTTGCATACTTTGTCTAACATCTCCCCAATGTGATCCCCCAAATGCCTTAGCTTCTGGTAACAAACATTCTACTCTCTTTTTCTATAAGGTCATCATTTTTAGATTCTACATGAGTGAGATATGTGGTACTTGTCTTTCTATGACTGGCTTATTTCATTTAACATAATGCTTATTTCATTTAACATAATGATCCTACTACATAATGCTCCTACTATATAATGTTCCTACTACAGAAATGGTAACTATGTGAGGTAATGCATATGTCAATTACATAGGTTTAACTATTCCACAATGTAGATATACTTCAAAACATCATGTTGTACACTATAAAGACATATAAATTTGTGTCAATTTAAATAAATAACCCCCCAAAATAAAAGCAAAAACATACAATTTGGAAAGTTGAGTGGGAAATGTATACTTCTCACTGTATTCTACTTATCTCTCTCACTATATTTTACCCACCCAAATAATATCTTACATATTATTTTAGACTTGATCTTCTTAAAGCATAGTTTTGATCACATTATACTGTATTTCTACAATTAACTCTAGTTTCCCATTGCAGCCAAAATTAAAAATAATTTCATTATCTTGACATTCAATAGCCTGTACATTTTGTCCTTAACCTATTTTGTCAGCTACTATAAAACTCTATAACTTTGAACTCAGTTATTTTCACTTAACAGTTATATTAACTTAAGTGAGTTATTAATATTAAAATGTGGTAAATATTAGCTGAATCAAAGGGATATTGTGCTTATACAATAAGCTAATAAATGTGAACTATGTATTACAGTGTCTAGCTCCTAAAATATGCTCAGAAAACAGTAACTATTATTAGTGTCATTATGAAATATTCCACCAGTTATGCATGTTGTATTGTACCTTGCAGAAAACTGAAAAGCTGAGGTCAATCTCTCCTCAACATATTCAAATCTTTCACACATCTGTACTTCTATCAAAGCTGTTTCTTTTGCTTGACATTCTTTTATCCATCTCTGCATATTGAATTCTTACTCTGCCATTAAGGCAAGGCTGAGACCAAATACCATCACCATCAGGAAACTTGTGCTTCCACTAAACAGACATATCTAGCCATTCTTTGAAACTCAATGAAACTATACATCTTTTATGAAAGATGTCATACCTGATTATAAAAATATAGTTCTTCACAGATATCTTAAACTTTCTACTTGATTATATCTTTCTTGAAGGCAGACTGTCTTACGGATCTCTTTCAGATCCCAGTTAATGCTGAGATCTATAAATACCAGATAAATAAATAAATTAATTAAAATGTCTACCCAAAGAATACTTCAGCATAAATATATTGTGATGATAAAAGGTAGTGCTAAGATAAATTATAGCAATATTCATTTTCTTGCTCAGTCCAATACAGTTGTTAATACATTTTCATTTTCCCACATTTGATTTATATATTATTATTATTTTTTTTTGAGACGGAGTTTTGCTCTTGTTGCCCAGGATGGAGTGCAATGGCACGATCTCAGCTCACTGCAACCTCCACCTCCCAGGTTCAAGCGAATCTCCTGCCTCAGCCTCCCTAGTAGCTGGAATTACAGGCCTGTGCCACCATGCCCAGCTAGAGATAGGATTTCTCCATGTTGGTCAGGCTGGTCTCGAACTCCCCACCTCAGGTGATCCGCCCACCTTGGCCTCCCAAAGTGCTGGGATTACAGGCATGAGCAACATGCCCGGTTATATGTTATTTTTATAATAAAATGTGATAGAATATATTCTTTTGGTATATGGCAATATGTCATTATTCTGAATATTATTCATCTTGGTAAAGAGATTTTTTTCATTAAAAATAGTTAAAGAATGAAAACAGGGAGAAATCAATATGGCCAGTATGTTTTGAAAAAGAAAATATTTCAATGTTATATCTTTTTTTCACTTATATGATATTAACGTGATTCATATTTTCAGTTTGGTTGGTTGACTTTGATCTATAATTTATTATATATTTGAATACTCTAATACGTTCTCTCTCTTTTTTTCTCCACACCATAATTCTGTATCTCTCCTTTTTAAACTACATAATTTTCTCCTAATATTACGTATTTAACTTTTTCTGTTCTTTGCATAATTTTATAAGTTTTTTTTTGAAAATTAGCCCTTTTGGCTGGGCACAGTGGCTCATGCCTGTAATCCCAGTACAAAAAGTAGTCAGGCATGATGGTGCGTGTCTGTAGTCCCAGCTACTCAGGAGACTGAGGCAGTAGAATGGCTTGAGTCTGGGAAGTGGAGGTTGCAGTGAGCTGAGGTCATGCCACTGCATTCCGGCCTAGGTGGATCAAGACTCCCTCACACACACACACACACACACACCAAAAAAATAAAATAAAAATAAATAAATAGACCTTTTACAGATTGCCTGCATTTTGTTTCATATATTAGTAATTCACTTCTTACATAAGTTTTAATGATTTTGATTAGAAGTTCTTAGTCTTCTCATTTCTAACTGCATACCCATTTTCCTTATTTTTACAGCCTTTATATAATTTGTATGTGATAAAATAAGAGTAAATCTGAAAAAAGTCCTCTTTCAATCTTTGAAGTTCATGACTGGCTTAAAACCAATTCTTTGTGTTGTGTAGATTACAATTTTCTGTTTTCTCACAACATTGGTCTGACTCTCCATTTTATATACTTTATATGCGAGTCATTATTCAACCTTTTATTCAGTTAAAACTGGAATTTTTTTCATCTTTGACTTCAGAAATATTGATGTGCACATACTGGGAACTTCATTTAGTGGAGATAATTGCTTACACATACAATTACAGGTTCAATTAAAGAAAATTAAAATATAGAACAATTAGATTATATACATTTATATATACATGTATTATATACATATATTTGTTAATTACATAATTATTTGTTAATATCTGAATTCATTACTTCAATCACTTAGAAGGAAACTAGCCAAATTAATATTCTTATAATTGAATAGAAGAACTGGAGGTTTAAATGAAATCTTAAAAATGACAAGTTTTTATACACACTGAAAACGTTTATTTAGCACAAACTATATATCAAAATCATATTATTGTAAGTAAATAAATCCACTTTTAGTATACTTTTGACTGTGAGAGGATAAGGATAGGCTTTCAAGGACATGGTTATAGTGACTTGGAATATAAATAGTTATTTTTATGAACCTGGTCAAATAAGCATTTCCACATTTCCAAGTTCCTCTTTTCAATTCACAATTTTAGAATCAGTCTTCAAAGGTTGTGGCACTAATGAATACAAATACATTACTGGAAAAATCAAATCATTTTTTGATCATACAGAACACAAATACAATGCTCCATCCCAGGAGAGAGAAATGTTTCAGGTCTGTCAACATACAAGGAGTGATGAGGAGTATGAGGACAATTTTTCTCCTCTACCGTGAATCAGTTGACAACCTGCTGTAGGTGTTTATTCAACCAACGTCTTGGTTCTCTAAGTTAAAATGTCAACCGAGTGCTTGTTTGTGCTTCAGTATCTTCTATGTGGAAGGTTAATGTTCATTACCTCTCACTAAGTGTTGATGCAGGTATCCCTTTGATTGAAGTCATCTAATGTGCTTTTCAAGTGTTCTTTTGGGAAAACTGTCCATTGACTAAGGATGACAACCAATAAGAGCATCACATCTATTCTGGTCAGTCTTGTATCCACGTTACCCAAGCTGGTGCTCTTCAACTGGCATGTGGTAATGATGCACAACAGAGATTAGATGCGGTGCAGGAAGAGCTAGATTACATATTTGCCAGGGCTATGCCAGCTTTCAACTTGAAATACACTGAAAGAATTGGATCCTTAGACCTTGAGGTTTTTTGTGGGTTCTTGTGTTTCAGTGGCTTCCTTCCTCCATATTTGACCTTCTGTCTCAAGAGGTAAACCACAGTTAATAATTAGCAAAGACCAATGAAGATTACTTAAATAAAGCATTCACAACTTATGTTGTAGGTATCCTTCCTCCAGTATGTCCTTTGATTTTTTAAAGTCACCATTATTAAATCAAACCCTGTTAGATTATGAAGCACCTGACTTTAGAATTACTGGTTATGTTTTTCACTAAAACAATTAACTGATTGACTCAATAAGCAGCTACCAAAACCAAATAAGTTGACTAATTTTGTCAAATAAGCATTGCCTGTGTTAACCATGAACCCATTTCCATCTCAGTTTCTCAGGGGAATCTCAACACGCCTTTATATTCCAGCCTCTCTTCAAAGAATGTTTATGACATACAAAAGTTTACTGACCAGTAGCTAGCCAAAAAAATGGCTGTCTAAATCTGGATTTTGCATAAAACTTTGCAGCAAGGATGCTTTCCATAGTGGGTCATTTTGAGTGAGAAGTAGTTTCACTAAGGTCATTTCAGTTGTCAAATGAAGACACTAAGGACTGACATTGTCAGCCTATCTTTGTTAACCTGATTACACACCCATCTAAGATTTTACTATCACCTGAGAAATCTATGATCCAACAGGTTTCAAGAGTCCTAAGGTCAACAGTAAAGTGACAAAAGTAAGAGTAGAGGGAAGACTAAGTCTAGATCCCCAAATTTAGGAATGATGAGGGCAAGTGAAACACAGTTCAAGATATATTTAAGAGATTAGGAGAGAAGGTGACTAGCTAACTAGGCTCAGATGTGGTCAATTGACAAGGTTATGTTAAGCAGAGATGATTCACAATTCTACTGATGCTTCTGAGAGAACTTTTTTGTGTGTGGAAATAATCTTAGCATTTGTAAGAACATTTTTGTTGTGGGCTTATACTCATGTAATCCAGGATAACTCTGTTTTCTCCATTGGGAAAAAACTGTTGTGCTATTTAGTTTTATAATCTCATTGAGGCTTTCTTGGTTTATTTTTGTTTGTTTTATTGTTTTGTTGTTATTATGTATAAAAAATGTTTAAAGTCTTGTTAAAGGCAGACAGGAATCCTATGACTTGAGGGAATTTCTTGGGGGAGGAGAGGTTTATGGCAGATGCATTTGACAACAATAATGTAACTTAAGCAGACCCTGTATGTGGCAGTTGCACATGATAGAAGTAACAATTTAAGAAAGGAAGGTTGCCACATGGACGTTGCAGGTGGTGGGGCGGAGCAGGATGGTGGGGGAAATGTGCTAAGGGAACGTGCTATATAAGCTGTGTGCTTTTCTTTTCTTTTTTTATTATTATTATACTTTAAGTTCTAGGGTACATGTGCATAACGTGCAGGTTTGTTACATATGTATACTTGTGCCATGTTGGTGTGCTGCACCCATCAACTCGTCAGCACCCATCAATTCATCATTTATATCAGGTATAACTCCCAATGCAATCCCTCCCCCCTCCCCCACCATGATAAGCCCCGATGTGTGATGTTTCCCTTCCCGAGTCCAAGTGATCTCATTGTTCAGTTCCCACCTATGAGTGAGAACATGCAGTATTTGGTTTTCTGTTCTTGTGATAGTTTGCTAAGAATGATGGTTTCCAGCTGCATCCATGTCCCTACAAAGGACACAAACTCATCCTTTTTTATGGCTGCATAATATTCCATGGTGTATATGTGCCACATTTTCTTAATCCGGTCTGTCACTGATGGACATTTGGGTGGATTCCAAGTCTTTGCTATTGTGAATAGTGCCGCAGTAAACATATGTGTGCATGTGTCTTTATAGCAGCATAATTTATAATCCTTTGGGTATATACCCAGTAATGGGATGGCTGGGTTGTATGGTACATCTAGTTCTAGATCCTTGAGGAATTGCCATACTGTTTTCCATAATGGTTGAACTAGTTTACAATCCCACCAACAGTGTAAAAGTGTTCCTATTTCTCCACATCCTCTCCAGCACCTGTTACTTCCTGACTTTTTAATGATTGCCATTCTAACTGGTGTGAGATGGTATCTCATTGTGGTTTTGATTTGCATTTCTCTAATGGCCAGTGATGATGAGCATTTTTTCATGTGTCTGTTGGCTGTATAAATGTCTTCTTTTGAGAAATGTCTGTTCATATCCTTTGCCCACTTTTTGATGGGGTTGTTTCTTTTTTTCTTGTAAATTTGTTTGAGTTTTTTGTAGATTCTGGATATTAGCCCTTTGTCAGATGAGTAGATTGCAAAAATTTTCTCCCATTCTGTAGGTTGTCTGTTCACTCTGATGGTAGTTTCTTTTGCTGTGCAGAAGCTCTTTAGTTTAGTCATATCCCATTTGTCAATTTTGGCTTTTGCTGCCGTTGCTTTTGGTGTTTTAGACATGAAGTCCTTGCCCATGCCTATGTCCTGAATGGTACTACCTAGGTTTTCTTCTTGGGTTTTTATGGTATTAGGTCTAACATTTAAGTCTCTAATCCATCTTAATTAATCTTCGTATAAGGAGTAAGGAAAGGATCCAGTTTCAGCTTTCTACTTATGGCTAGCCAATTTTCCCAGCACCATTTATTAAATAGGGAATCCTTTCCCCATTTCTTATTTCTCTCAGGTTTGTCAAAGATCAGATGGCCGTAGATGTGTGGTATTATTTCTGAGGACTCTGTTCTGTTACATTGGTCTATATCTCTGTTTTGGTACCAATACCATGATGTTTTGGTTACTGTAGCCTTGTAGTATAGTTTGAAGTCAGGTAGCATGATGCCTCCAGCTTTGTTCTTTTGACTTAGGATTGTCTTGGCAATGCGGACTCTTTTTTGGTTTCATATGAACTTTAAAGCCGTTTTTTCCAATTCTGTGAAGAAACTCATTGGTAGCTTGATAGGGATGGCATTGAATCTATAAATAACTTTGGGCAGTATAGCCATTTTCACGATATTGATTCTTCCTATCCATGAGCATGGTATGTTCTTCCATTTGTTAGTGTCTTCTTTTATTTCACTGAGCAGTGGTTTGTAGTTCTCCTTGAAGAGGTCCTTTACATCCCTTGTAAGTTGGATTCCTAGGTATTTTATTCTCTCTGAAGCAATTGTGAATGGAAATTCATTCATGATTTGGCTCTCTGTTTGTCTGTTACTGGTGTATAAGAATGCTTGTGATTTTTGCACATTAATTTTGTATCCTGAGACTTTGCTGAAGTTGCTTATCAGGTTAAGGAGATTTTGGGCTGAGACAATGCGGTTTTCTAAATATACAATCATGTCATCTGCAAACAGGGACAATTTGACTTTTTCTTTTCCTAACTGGATACCCTTGATTTCTTTCTCTTGCTTGATTGCCCTAGCCAGAACTTCCAACACTATGTTGAATAGGAGTGATGAGAGAGGGCATCCCTGTCTTGTGCCAGTTTTCAAAGGGAATTTTTCCAGTTTTTGCCCATTCAGTATGATATTAGCTGTGTGTTTGTCATAAATAGCTCTTATTATTTTGAGGTACGTTCCATCAATACCAAATTTGTTGAGCGTTTTTTAGCATGAAGGTCTGTTGAATTTTTTCAAAAGCCTTTTCTGCATCTATTGAGATAATCATGTGGTTTTTGTCTTTGGTTCTGTTTATATGCTGGATTACGTTTATTGATTTGCGAATGTTGAACCAGCCTTGCATCCCAGGGATGAAGCCCACTTGATCATGGTGAATAAGCTTTTCGATGTGCTGCTGAATTCGTTTTGCCAGTATTATATTGAGGATTTTTGCATCGATGTTCATCAGGGATATTGGTCTAAAATTCTCTTTTTGTTGTTGTGTCTCTGCCAGACTTTGGTATCAGGATGATGTTGGCCTCATAAAATGCGTTAGGGAGGATTCCCTCTTTTTCAATTGATTGGAATAGTTTCAGAAGGAATGGTACCAGCTCCTCTTTGTACCTCTCGTAGAATTCAGCTGTGAATCCACCTGGTCCTGGACTTTTTTTGGTTGGTAGGCTATTAATTATTGCCTCAATTTCAGAGCCTGCTACTGGTCTGTTCAGGGATTCAACTTCTTCCTGGTTTAGTCTTGGAAGAGTGTAAGTGTCCAGGAAATTATCCATTTCTTCTAGATTTTCTAGTTGATCTATGTAGAGGTGTTTATAGTATTCTCTGATGGTAGTTTGTATTTCTGTGGGGTTGGTGGTGATATCCCCTTTATCATTTTAAATTGCATCTATTTGATTCTTCTCTCTTTTCTTCTTTATTAGTCTTGCTAGCGGTCTGTCAATTTTGTTGATCTTTTCAAAAAAACGAACTCCTGGATTCATTGATTTTTTGGAGGGTTTTTTGTGTCTCTATCTCCTTCAGTTGTGCTCTGATCTTAGTTTTTTCTTGCCTTCTGCTAGCTTTTGAATGTGTTTGCTCTGGCTTCTCCAGTTCTTTTAATTGTGATGTTAGAGTGTCAATTTTAGATCTTTCCAGCTTTCTCTTGTGGGCATTTAGTGCTATAAATTTCCCTCTACACACTGCTTTAAATGTGTCCCAGAGATTCTGGTATATTATATCTTTGTTCTCATTGGTTTCAAAGAACATCTTTATTTCTGCCTTCATTTCGTTATGCACCCAGTAGTCATTCAGGAGCAGGTTGTTCAGTTTCCATGTAGTTGAGCGGTTTTGATTGAGTTTCTTAGGCCTGAGTTCTAGTTTGATTGCACTGTGGTCTGAGAGACAGTTTGTTATAATTTCTGTTCTTTTACATTTGCTGAGGAGTGCTTTACTTCCAATTATGTGGTCAATTTTGGAATAAGTGTGATGTGGTGCTGAGAAGAATGTATATTCTGTTGATTTGGGGTGGAGAGTTCTATAGATGTCTATTAGGTCCGCTTGGTGCAGAGATGAGTTCAATTCCTGGATATCCTTGTTAACTTTCTGTCTCGTTGATCTGTCTAATGTTGACAGTGGAGTGTTGAAGTCTCCCATTATTATTGTATGGGAGTCTAAGTCTCTTTGTAAGTCTCTAAGGACTTGCTTTATGAATCTGGGTGCTCCTGTATTGGGTGCATATATATTTAGGATAGTTAGCTCTTCCTGTTGAATTGATCCCTTTACCATTATGTAATGTCCTTTTTTGTCTCTTTTGATCTCTGATGGTTTAAAATCTATTTTATCAGAGACTAGGATTGCAACCCCTGCTTTTTTTTTTTCTCCATTTGCTTGGTAGATCTTCCTCCATCCCTTTATTTTGAGCCTATTTGTGTCTCTGCATGTGAGATGGGTCTCCTGAAGACAGCAGACTGATGGGTCTTGACTCTTTATCCAGTTTGCCAGTCTGTGTCTTTTAATTGGAGCATTTAGTCCATTAACATTTAAGGTTAATATTGTTATGTGTGAACTTGATCCTGCCATTATGATATTAACTGGTTATTTTGCTCGTTAGTTGATGCAGTTTCTTCCTAGCCTCGATGGTCTTTACATTTTGGCATGTTTTTGCAATGGCTGGTACCAGTTGTTCCTTTCCATGTTTAGGGCTTCCTTCAGGGTCTCTTGTAAGGCAGGCCTGGTGGTGACAAAATCTCTAAGCATTTGCTTATCTGTAAAGGATTTTATTTCTCCTTCACTGATGAAACTTAGTTTGGCTGGATATGAAATTCTGGGTTTAAAATTCTTTTCTTCAAGAATGTTGAATATTGGCCCCCACTCTCTTCTGGCTTGTAGAGTTTCTGCCGAGAGATCTGCTGTTAGTCTGATGGGCTTCCCTTTGTGGGTAACCCGACCTTTCTCTCTGCCTGCCCTTAAGATTTTTTCCTTCATTTCAACTTTGGTGAATCTGGCAATTATGTGTCTTGGAGTTGCTCTTCTCGAGGAGTATCTTTGTGGTGTTCTCTGTATTTCCTGAATTTGAATGTTGGCCTGCCCTACTAGGTTGGGGAAGTTCTCCTGGATGATATCCTGAAGAGTGTTTTCCAACTTGGTTCCATTTTCCCCCTCACTTTCAGGCACCCCAATCAGATGTAGATTTGGTCTTTTTACATAATCCCATACTTCTTGCAGGCTTTGTTCATTTCTTTTTCTTCTTTTTTCTTTTGGTTTCTCTTCTCGCTTCATTTCATTCATTTGATCCTCAATCGCTGATACTCTTCTTTCCAGTTGATCAAGTCAGTTACTGAAGCTTGTGGATTTGTCACGTATTTCTCGTGTCATGGTTTTCATCTCTGTTATTTCATTTATGACGTTCTCTGCATTAATTATTCCAGCTATCAATTCTTCCACTCTTTTTTCAAGATTTTTAGTTTCTTTGCACTGGGTACGTAATTCCTCCTTTAGCTCTGAGAAGTTTGATGGACTGAAGCCTTCTTCTCTCATCTCGTCAAAGTCATTCTCTGACCAGCTTTGATCCGTTGCTGGCGATGAGCTGCGCTCCTTTGCAGGGGGAGATGCACTCTTATTTTTTGAATTTCCAGTGTTTCTGCCCTGCTTCTTCCCCATCTTTGTGGTTTTATCTGCTTCTGGTCTTTGATGATGGTGACGTACTGAGCGGGTTTTGGTATAAGTGTTCTTCCTGTTTGCTAGTTTTCCTTCTAATAGTCAGGACTCTCAGCTGTAGGTCTGTTGGAGATTGCTTGAGGTCCACTCCAGACCCTGTTTGCCTGGGTATTAGCAGCAGAGGTTGCAGAAGATACAATAAGCTGTGTGCTTTTCACAAGTGGTAGTGGTTCATCCAGTCTGCTGCTGCTGGACAGTCTCTGTGTGTAATTTTTCTTAATTTTTTTTTTTTTTTTTTTTTTTTTTTTTTTTTTTGCTACTTGTGTCTCTTCTTTGGCCGCTTGAACTTGGTACCACCGCTGTTGAAGTTAATAGGGATCTGGCATGATGGGGATAAAAATTCCAATGCATGAATTATAGGATTTCTTTAAGCCTGTGAGGGGAGGCCCCAAATCATATTCGCTGGTGGGCTCTTCTATTTGAGAGAAACACAAGTGCTTGATATCCTGGCCCATGCCAGAAACAAACAAACAAGAAAAGACCACTAAATAATATTGCTTCAAAACTTTAGACTTAGTTACTTACATTAGTTATAGTATAGGCTCTTGCTTTTGCCCTACCTTTACAGTGCTCAGCTTCAGTTTCTTACAGAATGGTCAAATGATATTTATGAAATTTTCTGAATAGCTAGTCATAATCCGAATTCCCTTCATAGGTTAAATAAACAATTTTTTTTTTTGCATTTCATGAAGTGTTTCAAAAGAAGTCTTCTGTGTGAGAATTCCATGTATCCTTTTTATTTATTCAGAAAACTGGTATTGAATGATCACTAAGCTCTAGGCTTTTTCTCTAGATACTAGAGGTAAAACAGAAGTAAAATAAATAATCAGAAAAGTACGTAAAACATACTATGTTTGGTGAATAAGAAAGAAATAGAAGGTGTGTAGAAAGTGCAGGGTCTTAAAATTTTTAGAAGATAAAGTTCTAAGAGATGCCTCACCTAAGATGACATTTGCATAATGACCTAAAAGAGGTGAGCAAGTAAGCCATTCCAGTAATTGATAAATGATTATTCCAGGAAGTGAGAAGCGCCTCTGAGGTGGCAGCTTGCCTGGCTTCTTCAAGGAACAGTAAGAAGTGCAGTGTGTCTGGAGTGAGACAAACAAGAGTAAGAGTAGTAAGGAGATGAAGGAAATGAGATTAAAGAGGTAATGAATATACAGATCAGGTAGAGTTTTATAGATCATTATAAGGGCTTTGAATTTTGCTCTGGTTAAAATAGGAGCCCTTTGAGGGACTGAGTGAAGAACTGACCTTATCTGCCTTAGCATTTTAATGGTATAACTTGGGCTGGTGTGTTGGGATATTGTAAAAATGAAGAGGGCATAGGTGGAAAAAGGGAAACCAGGAAGAAAATTTTGAAATAATCTAGGTGAGTAATAATGGCAGGACAGTAGCAGTAGTTACTGAGAAGTGGTGGGATGTCTGATAGGTTTGACCTCATGGTCAAAGGGATTTATTGATGCATTAGATGCAGTTGAATTAAAGATTTCCACCTATTTCCTATTTCTTAATTAGCAGAAGAGTTACTCTGAATATGATTGTGTAGCTAAACTCTATCAACACTAATTTTCTATCAGATTTTACTGTTACCTTTAAATATACTGTTGAAACTCTGGGAAATTAGCATATGTTCATCAAAAACTCAGTCCTAATACCAACAAACCTGCATTGTTTAAAAAAGTGGTATTAAAGAAGTTTATTTTTAATCTAGAATCTTATTTTCCACCTAGACTCTTATTTTTCTGACTATAGAAAATGGATGTGGAAGGAACTGGCTCAGTAATCACTATCTAGTCACTAAGAGAATGTGTGATTGTTTGGCTCTTGGGGTTGGTCAAGGAGCCAATGAGGCCAAAGTCACAGGTGCACTCTTTGTATAAACTTATGAACTTTGTGTTTTCTCCTCCAGAGAATCTGTTTCTGATCTCGTACATTCAACTCAAAAAAACATTACCTTGCTCATGAGGGTAACCTGCAAAACAGTATGGAGAGGTCAGTCTAGATCCATCATCATTTCTAGAAACACAATTCACACCACTTCCTTTACTTACAACAATAAAAGTAAATGACATGTCCCCATATTTAGACAATACATTATGACTAAGGAAATAACGAATACAAATGTTCTGCAGAATGTTTTTTTTTTTTTTTTAGTGAAGTATACATATGACGTAAAATATTTTTATAAGAAAATTTTTATTTTATGAATTTATTAAAAGTGTATAAAATAGCTTTCAATAACTAATGCAAAGCTGTAAAATAATCATGACTCTTACTGAACTTACTTCTTTTTCTATTTTATTCCAGAACCTACAGATAGACCACCTATACTATTAATCACAAATTTTGCAACAATTGAAATTTTCTATCTTAATGGAAGTAAAATGGCAACTCTAAGCTCAGTCAATGGAAATGAAATTCATGCTCTGGATTTTATTTATAATGAAGACATGATTTGTTGGATTGAATCAAGAGAATCTTCAAATCAACTCAAATGTATGCAGATAACAAAAGCAGGAGGATTAACAGATGAATGGACAATCAATATTCTTCATTCCTTCCACAGTAAGTATTTCAATTAAATATTATATGCCACCCTTTACTGATTTTATTTACAGACCCGTAGGCTGGATTCTCAAATTTCTAGCATAGCTCATGGCTGTTGGAAAGCTGTATGTGCAAATACAATGAACTTGAATTACTGTATTCACTACATGTTTTGCATATGCAAACACATACACATACACTTTCTCTATTTAGGTAAGTAGTAAATTGCAGAGTTAATTGTAGTTCTTTCTTTAAGACTTTTTACAGTGTCACCTAACTGGGAATTTTGATTTTTTTTTTTTTTTTTTTTTCTCACTGAGTGGTAATTCACAATGTGATAGTGAAGGTGGGATTAAAAAAAAAAAAAAAAAGGACAGAGTGGATAATTATAAGGGCATTGACTGTAGTTAAAAAAATACCTCAAATAATTAGGTTTATGCTAATGGGGAATAACTACCTGTTAACTCTCTTTAAAGCAAATCAATTTTTATACGTCCTCTTCCAACAAACTTGTGATTTGTGATTCACTTTGACTTCTCATGTCACAAACTTGACAGACTAACCGTCCTTCTCTTCCTGCATATTACTATAAACTGAAATCTCATGTCACACGCACACACAGACACACACACACGGAGATGCACACATATTCTCTCTCTCCTTCTCTCTTCCTGCTTCCTCATAGAAGTATAAAAATTGCTTTGTGTATGCTTAGGGAAACCATAGCATGAAAATTTTAACATGTATCCATTTAATTTATGATTTACAGAAAGTGTTTCTTACAAATTCAGCTAAGATAAAAATCTAGAAAAATGAAGAGAAGCTGGGCACAATGGCTCATGCCTGTAATCCCAGCACTTTGGAAGGCAGAGTTAGGTGGATCACCTGAGGTTAGGAGTTCCAGACCAGGCTGGCCAACATGGTGAAACCCTGTCTCTACTAAAAATACAAAATTAGTTGGGTGTGCTAGTGCATGCCCTTAATCCCAGCTACCTGGGAGGCTGAGACAGGAGGATCGCTTGAACTCAGGAGCTGGAGGTTACAGTGAGCTGAGATTGTGACATTGCACTCCAACCTGTGTGGCAAGAGCAAAACTATGTCTTAAAAAAAAAAAAAAAAGAAATGAAGAGAAATGTGTACAATCAAGTTAAGTGGAAAAGAAGAATGCTGTGATAGAATAAAGGTGATTTTCAAATTTAGAATATTTGGTCTAGTTTCAATAATAAAGCTTTTCATATACAATTAAATGAACTGGTTATTAATCCTTGTATAAAGAAATAATACTATGTAATGTTTGATCATTGTAATTAGAGTAAATGAGTCAATGGCAAATTGTGAAAAATAGGACATACAGGTATAATTTTATATACTTAAATGAACAAAGTGTTTAACAAATATTTTCGAACGTTTTGAAGATCCTCTTATATAAATGAAGCAATTGATGAAGTTATTTATTGTGAAAAGAGATCAAAATTATAACGAAAGCAGTGAATATTTCAAGAACTCTATAGAGAAATGGTCATTCATATTAAATAATAATACATTTAATAAAGGATGGCACAAGGCAGATAATCCTTATTATGTAATTTGTGTTATCTATTATGTGAGTAATAAGGATTATCTGCCTTCTGATGCAAGTATTTCAGACATTGGCTTAGGCAGCAGCTGGAAACTGAACACAGGGCTCTAGTCCTTGCTACATTAGTGATTACCTCAACTAACCCAAATGTATTTTTCCCAGCGAATGGAATACTGAATAGTCAAATAGCTAAAATATTCACTAAGTTGCCCAGTAGAGTTATTTTCTAAGCATACTTACGAACTTTTTATCTACACTTAATATGCCCTAATAATGGTAGTCTTCTCTTCTTTAATATATGTTTTAAAAACAAATATTTTTTAAAATAAATCTAAGGAAGGTCAAGCAATTGCATATTGAATATTTGTAGAAAATAAGTATAACTTAGATTACATTTGATTTATTAAGCAATTCAGCAAACCTAGAAACATATATTTTGTTGTTGTTGTTGTTGCTAGGGAATTCAGTGAAATGCCAAATAGAATATTCATTTTGAATAATAAAAATAAATTCACTGAAAATATTTTAATCTGAGTAAATAATCTGTGATGAGGTTAAGTTTAAGCATGCAATTACATAGTCATGTTAGAAAAAAGTGATTAAATACGTGGAAGTAATTTCATGACTGGAGTGGGGCAGGGGTGTGAGCAGGACTGAGCTTCTCTGTCATTGCTTGTAAGCCACGCATTTTATCAACATGTCACAGAAGAGCTGCCATTGAATATGGTGGGTTCACTATGACAGTTTGTGATATGATAATGAAGTTTGAATAGTCTTTGCATGTATAATTACATAAAATCTTTGTCATACCGTATAAGCAAAAATAATGAACTGATGGAAGTCAGCCTGAATACCTGTCACTTTTATCCACTGTTCCAGAGATTCTCTTTAGTTCCTCCCACCCCCATTATATGTAGGTGCTTTTCTCTTAACTCACATGAAGAAACATGCTTTTTTGAGAAAATATAAACATTTTAGTTTTCAAAGGATTATTACGAGAAGAAAATCAAACATTGCAGGTCAAACTGACTTGCAGTTAACACTTCCGTAATATAGTAGTAAATATTTTATTACAATATTTTAAAAATTGCACATCTCATCTCATTGGATACCCACTGCATCTCTGTGTAGTAAGCAGAAGAGATATGCCCTTCCTGTTTTATAATAGATGGCATTTTTACTCAAAGTTCAGATGTATTAGGCAAACCTGGATGGCTAAAAAGAATGAGGAAGTGGGATATCTAAGCCCTGTTTTTTGTAAAAGACACTAGAAAAACAAATCTACCTTAAATGATATATTTTAACTGTGTTGAATATGCTGAAAGTCTATCTGCAACAGGGAGATACTATTCTTTTGTTTTTACGGGAAAATTGAGACTGAGTAGTTAGATAATTGTACACAGCATAATTAGGTAGGTTTCATTTGGGTCAGACTTTATAGCTTTTTCTAAATACCACGCTGCGCTTAGGTCTCAACTTTTTCACGTTAGCAAAGCAAAAATGATTAGGTCTACTAATATTACTAATGTTGGCTTGCAAAGTCAGTCCTCTAAGTGGGAGAGAGTTGTATGAATCTTGGAAGGGAGGTGGAAAAAGTGCATTGTAGAAGTCTATAGCATTGAAAAGGCCGACCCAATGATTCTGATGTGGCCTCCTTAAAAGTCTTACATTTAACATTGTACATGATTCCTAAGCAATATTGTGAGAGAATCAAGATGAATGATAATAATATGCTCAATAAATTGTATTAATGAACCTTGGAGGAAATGATAGAAATTAAATTTCCTATTGAATTGTATTTTTTATAACGATAACTAATATTTATTATTTAGCATTTTAGGCTGAAAGTTGCAGACTTTGGGGATAACTTCGGAGTTAGATGTCTTCTAAGCAAAACTTGTTTTTTAGAAAAGTATTCATACAAAGCACATTTGTAGCAGCTGATTGTTTCCCAAAATTTGTCTTGGAGAGTACTGTGGTAGGGACACAGATACCCAAAATAACAAAAATTATGGGATTTACAAAAGTGTTGAATTCAATCTGTTTCCTCAGGACAAAGTGCATAGAGACGATTGAGATAAGAATATTTTCTGAGTTAATCTCTTATTAAGGAGGATGACTCAGAGCCATATAGTCATCCCCCAGCTGGACAGTAAACACTTTCATTGTCTTTTTATGGGTAAATTCTTCAATACTCTGAAAAATTCAAGGATCGCTTTTAAGATTCTAACATGGATTTAGCCAGCTTTTCTTGAGCCACTCATGGGCTCAACTCCAATCCAGTAGAGTATACCTAGCTAAAAATAAAATAACTGCTTATTCTGCACGGACTTAGCTTCTGAATTAACCCCATTCACAGACTTTTATCTTTTTCCTTAGCTTGCTTTAATATCAACCTTAAATCATGTTCTATTTGAACCTCTAACTAGAGCTACTAAATTAAGTCCTTATTGGATAATTTTTGAATTCTGACTTTTTTTTCATCTTTAATTTAATTTTATTTCAAGTTCTGGGATACATGCACAGGATGTGCAGGTTTGTGACATAGGAAAATGTGTGGTTTGCTACACGTATCAACCCATTATCTAAGCATTAAGCCCAACATTCATTACCTATTTCCCCTGATGCTCTCCCTTTCCCACCCCACCCCCACAACAGTCCCAGTATGTGTTGTTCCCCTCCCTGTGTCCATGTTTTCTCATCGTTCAGCTCCCACTTGAAAATGAGAACATGGTTCTCTTAGTTTTCTGTTCCTGTGTTAATTTGCTAAGGATAATAGCTTCCAGCTCCATCCATGTCCCTGCGAAGAAAATAATCTTGGTTCTTTTTATGGCTGCATAGTATTCCATGGTATATATGTACCATTTTCTTTATCCAGTCTATCATTAATGGGTACTTGGGTTGATTCCATGTCTTTGCTATTGTGAATAGTGCTGAAATGAACATACACGTGCATATATCTCTACAATAGAATGATTTATATTTTGGGGGGTATATACCCAGTAATGGGATTGGTGGGTCAAATGGTATTTCTGGTTCTAGGTCTTTGAGGAATTGCCACTCTGTCTTTCACAATGGTTGAACTAATTTGTAACATGTAAAAGCGTTCTTATCTCTTGACAGTCTCACCAGCATCTGTTGTTTCTTGACTTTTGATAATCACTATTCTGATTGGCGTGAGATGGTATCTCATCATGGTTTTGATTTGGATTTCTCTCATCAGTGATGTTGAGCTTTTTTCCACATGTTTGTTGGCAATATAAATGTCATCTTTTGAGATGTCTCTTCATGTCTTTTGCCCATTTTTTAATTTTTGTGTGTGTGTGTGTGTGTGGGCACGCACATGTGTGAATTTGTTTAAGTTTCTTGTAGATTCTGGATATTGGACCTTTGTCAGATGGATAGATTACAAAAATTTTCTTCCATTCTGTAGGATGTCTGTTTGCGCTAATGATGGTTTCTTTTGCATGCAGAAGCTGTTTAGTTTAATTAGATCTGATTTGTCAATTTTCGCTTTTGTTGCAATTGTTTTCAGTGATTTTGTCAGGAAATCTTGGCCTGTGCCTATGTCCTGAGTGGTATTGTCTGGATTTTCTCCCAGAGTTTTTATAGTTTTGAGTTTTACATTTAAATTTTTAATCCATGTTGAGTTAATTTTTGTATAAGATGTAAGGAAGGAGTCCAGTTTCAATTTTCTGCATATGGCTAGCCAGTTTTCCCAGCACCATTTATTAAATAGGGAATCATTTCCCCATTGCTTGTTTATGTCAGGTTTGTCAAAGATCTAATGGTTGTAGATGTGCAGTCTTATTTCTGAGTTCTCTATTCTATTCCACTGGTCTGTGTCTGTTTTTGTACTAGTACCATGTACCAGTTTTGGTTACTGTAGTCTTGTAGTATAGTTTCAAGTCAGGTAGTGTGATGCCCTCAGCCTTGCTCTTTTTCTTAGGATTGGCTTTGTTATACAGGCTCTTTTTGGATTTCATATGAATTTTAAAATAGCTTTTTCTAATTCACTGATGAATGTCAATGGTAGTTTAATGGGAATAGCATGGAATCTATAAACTGCTTTGGGCAGTATGGCCAGTTTCATGATATTGATTCTTCCTATCCATGAGCACAAAATGTTTTTCTGTTCATGTCCTCTTTCTTTCTTTGATCAGTTGTTTGTAGTTATTGAAGAGGTCCTTCACTTCCCTTATTAGCTGTATTCCTAGGCATTTTATTCTTTCTGTAGCAATTGTGAATGGGAGTTGATTCATGATTTGGCTCTCTACTTGCATAATGTTGGTGTATAGGAATACTAGTGATTTTTTGCAATGGATTTTGTATCCTGAGACTTTGCTGGAGTAGCTTATCAGCTTTAGAAGCTTTTAGGATGAGACAATGGGGTTTTCTAGATACAGGATCTTGTCATCTGCAAACAAAGACAATTTGACTTCCTCTCTTCCTATTTGAATCCCCTTTATTTCTTCCTCTTGCCTGATTGCCATGGCCAGAACATCCAATACTATGTTGAATAGGAGTGGTGAGAGAGGGCATGCTTGTCTTGTGCCGGTTTTCAAGGGGAATACTTCCAGCTTTTGCACATTCAGTGTGATATTGACTGTGGTTTTGTCATATATGGCTCTTATCATTTTAAGGTATGTTCTTTCAATTACTAGTTTATTGAGGGTTTTTACCATGAAGGAATGTTGAATTTTATCAAAGGCCTTTTCTGCATCTATTGAGATAATCATGTGGTTTTTGCCTTCAGTTCTGTTTATATGATGAATTAGGTTTGTTGATTTGCATATGTTGAACTAGCCTTGCATTCTAGGAATGAAGCCAACTTGATTGTGGTAGATAAGCTTTTGGATGTGCTGCTGGTTTTGGTTTGCCAGTAATTTTTTGAGGACTTTTTGCATTGACGTTCATTGCGGATATTGGCCTAAAGTTTTCTCTTTTTTGGTAGTAGCTCTGTTAGGTTTTGTTATCTGGATAATGCTAACCACATAAAATGAGTTAGGGAGGAATGCCTCCTTCTCAGTTGCTTGGAATAGTTTCAGAAGAAAAGATACCAGCTCCTCTTTGCACCTGTGGTAGAATTCAGCTGTAAATCCATCTGGTCCTGGGGTTTTTTGATTGGTAGGCTATTTATTACTTCCTCAGTTTCAGAATTCATTATTCAGGAATTCAGCTTCTTTCTGATTCATTCTTGGGAGGGTGTATGTGTCCAGGAATTTGTCAGTTTCTTCAACGGACAGATTCTTTTGTTGATTCTTTCTAGTTTATTTGCATAGAGGCATTGATAGTATTCTCTGATGGTTGGTTGTATTTCTGTAAGATCAGTGGTTATATCCACTTTATTATTTTGTATTGTGTCTATTTGAATATGCTCTTTTCCTCTTTATTAGTCTAGTTAGCTATCTATTTTATTGATCCTCCCCACCCCCCAAAGGGTTTTTCATGTCCATTTCCTTCAGTTCCACTCTGATCTGGGTTATTTCTTGTCTTTTGCTAGCATTGGAGTTTGTTTGCTCTTGGTTCTCTAGTTCTTCTAATTGTGATGTTAGGGTGTCAATTTGAGATCTTTGTAACTTTTTGATGTGGGCACTTAGTGCTATAAATTTCACTCTTAACACTGCTTTGGCTGCATCCCAGAGATTTTGGTATGTTGTCTTTTTGTTCTCATTGGTTTCAAAGAACTTCTTGATTTCTGCCTTAATTTCATTATTTACCCAGGAGTCATTTAGGAGCAGGTTGTTCAAGTTCTATGTAGTTGTGTGACTTTTCAGTGAGTTTATTAACCTTGCATTATAATTTGATTGTGCTATGGTCTGAGAGACAGTTTGTAATGATTTCAGTTATTTTGCATTATTTGAGGAGTGTTTTACTCCCAATTATATGATCAATTTTAGAGCAAGTGCCATGTGTTGCTGAGAAAAAATGTATATTCTGTTTTGGGTTTGGAGAGTTCTGTAGATATCTATCAAGGCCATTTGATCCAAAGCTGAGTTCAAGTCCTGAATATCTTTGCTAATTCTTTTATCTCAATAATCTAATTTTGACAGTGGGGTGTTAAAGTCTCCCACTATCATTGTGTGGGAGTCTAAGACTCTTTGTAAGTCTCTAATAACTTATTTTTTGAAACTGGGTGCTCCTGTATTGGATGCATATATATTTCGGATAGTTAGCTCTTCTTGTTGAATTGAACCCTTTCCCATTATGTAATGCCCTTCTTTGTTTTTTTTTTTTTGTTTGTTTGTTTTTGTTTTTTTTTTAATCTTTGTTGGCTTAAAGTCTGTTTTGTCAGAAACTAGGATTGCAACCCTTGCTTTTTTCTGCTTCCATTTGCTTGGTAAATTTTCCTCCATCCCTTTATTTTGAGCCTACGTGTGACTTTGCATGTGGGATAGGTCTCTTTGTAGCACATCAGTGGGTCTTTTCTTTTTATCTAGCTTGCCATTCTGTATCTTTTAATTGGGGCTTTTGGCCCATTTACTTTTAAGGTTATGTGTGAATTTGATTCTGTCATCATGATGCTAATTGGTTATTTTGCAGACTTGTTAATGTAGTTGCTTCATAGTGTCACTGGTCTGTGTAGTTTTTAGTGGCTGGCAATGAGCTTTTCTTTCCATTTTTTTTTTTTTTTATTATACTTTAAGTTCTAGGGTACATGTGCATAACCTGCAGGTTTGTTACATATGTATACATGTGCCATGTTGGTGTGCTGCATCCATCAACTCGTCAGCACCCATCAATTCATCATTTATATTAGGTATCACTCCCAATGCAATCCCTCCCCCCTCCCGCCTCCCCATGATAGGCCCCATTGTGTGATGTTCCCTGTCCCGAGTCCAAGTGAGCTCATTGTTCAGTTCCCACCTATGAGTGAGAACATGCGGTGTTTGGTTTTCTCTTCTTGTGATAGTTTGCTAAGAATGATGGTTTCCAGCTGCATCCATGTCCCTACAAAGGATGCAAACTCATCCTTTTTTATGGCTGCATAGTATTCCATGGTGTATATGTGCCACATTCTCTTAATCCAGTCTGTC
>NC_045444.1:26830454-26831301 GCF_002776525.5 Piliocolobus tephrosceles | reverse complement strand
CTCTTCTTGTGATAGTTTGCTAAGAATGACGGTTTCCAGCTGCATCCATGTCCCTACAAAGGATGCAAACTCATCCTTTTTTATGGCTGCATAGTATTCCATGGTGTATATGTGCCACATTCTCTTAATCCAGTCTGTCACTGATGGACATTTGGGTTGATTCCAAGTCTTTGCTATTGTGAATAGTGCCACAATACACATACGTGTGCATGTGTCTTTGTAATAGCATAATTTATAATCCTTTGGGTATATACCCAGTAGTGGGATGGCTGGGTCCTTGAGGAATTGCCATACTGTTTTCCATAATGGTTGAACTAGTTTACAATCCCACCAACAGTGTAAAAGTGTTCCTATTTCTCCACATCCTCTCCAACACCTGTTGTTTCCTGACTTTTTAACGATTGCCATTCTAACTGGTGTGAGATGGTATCTCATTGTGGTTTTGATTTGCATTTCTCTGATGGCGAGTGATGATGAGCATTTTTTCATGTGTCTGTTGGCTGTATGAATGTCTTCTTTTGAGAAATGTCTGTTCATATCCTTTGCCCACTTTTTGATGGGGTTGTTTGTTTTTTTCTTGTATATTTGTTTGAGTTCTTTGTAGATTCTGGAAATTAGCCCTTTGTCAGATGAGTAGATTGCAAAAATTTTCTCCCATTCTGTAGGTTGCCTGTTCACTCTGATGGTAGTTTCTTTTGCTGTGCAGAAGCTCTTTAGTTTAATGAGATCCCATTTGTCAATTTTGGCTTTTGCTGCCGTTGCTTTTGGTGTTTTAGACATGAAGTCCTTGCCCATGCCTATGTCCTGAATGGTACTACCTAGATTTTCTTCTAGGGTTTTTATGGTA
>NC_045444.1:26794673-26830054 GCF_002776525.5 Piliocolobus tephrosceles | reverse complement strand
AATGATGGTTTCCAGCTGCATCCATGTCCCTACAAAGGATGCAAACTCATCCTTTTTTATGGCTGCATAGTATTCCATGGTGTATATGTGCCACATTCTCTTAATCCAGTCTGTCACTGATGGACATTTGGGTTGATTCCAAGTCTTTGCTATTGTGAATAGTGCCACAATACACATACGTGTGCATGTGTCTTTGTAATAGCATAATTTATAATCCTTTGGGTATATACCCAGTAGTGGGATGGCTGGGTCCTTGAGGAATTGCCATACTGTTTTCCATAATGGTTGAACTAGTTTACAATCCCACCAACAGTGTAAAAGTGTTCCTATTTCTCCACATCCTCTCCAACACCTGTTGTTTCCTGACTTTTTAACGATTGCCATTCTAACTGGTGTGAGATGGTATCTCATTGTGGTTTTGATTTGCATTTCTCTGATGGCGAGTGATGATGAGCATTTTTTCATGTGTCTGTTGGCTGTATGAATGTCTTCTTTTGAGAAATGTCTGTTCATATCCTTTCCCCACTTTTTGATGGGGTTGTTTGTTTTTTTCTTGTATATTTGTTTGAGTTCTTTGTAGATTCTGGAAATTAGCCCTTTGTCAGATGAGTAGATTGCAAAAATTTTCTCCCATTCTGTAGGTTGCCTGTTCACTCTGATGGTAGTTTCTTTTGCTGTGCAGAAGCACTTTAGTTTAATGAGATCCCATTTGTCAATTTTGGCTTTTGCTGCCGTTGCTTTTGGTGTTTTAGACATGAAGTCCTTGCCCATGCCTATGTCCTGAATGGTACTACCTAGATTTTCTTCTAGGGTTTTTATGGTAATAGGTCTAACATTTAAGTCTCTAATCCATCTTGAATTAATCTTCATATAAGGAGTAAGGAAAGGATCCAGTTTCAGCTTTCTACTTATGGCTAGCCAATTTTCCCAGCACCATTTATTAAATAGGGAATCCTTTCCCCATTTCTTGTTTTTGTCAGGTTTGTCAAAGATCAGATGGTTGTAGATGTGTGGCATTATTTCTGAAGGCTCCGTTCTGTTCCACTGGTCTATATCTCTGTTTTGGTACCAGTACCATGCTGTTTTGGTTACTGTAGCCTTGTAGTATAGTTTGAAGTCAGGTAGCGTGACGCCTCCGGCTTTGTCCTTTTGACTTAGGATTGTCTTGGCAATGCGGGCTCTTTTTTGGTTCCATATGAACTTTAAAGCAGTTTTTTCCAATTCGGTGAAGAAACTCATTGGTAGCTTGATGGGGATGGCATTGAATCTATAAATAACCTTGGGCAGTATAGCCATTTTCACGATATTGATTCTTCCTATCCATGAGCATGGTATGTTCTTCCATTTGTTTGTGTCCTCTTTGATTTCACTGAGCAGTGGTTTGTAGTTCTCCTTGAAGAGGTCCTTTACATCCCTTGTAAGTTGGATTCCTAGGTATTTTATTCTCTTTGAAGCAATTGTGAATGGAAGTTCATTCCTGATTTGGCTCTCTGCTTGTCTGTTACTGGTGTATAAGAATGCTTGTGATTTTTGCACATTAATTTTGTATCCTGAGACTTTGCTGAAGTTGCTTAACAGCTTAAGAAGATTTTGGGCTGAGACGATGGGGTTTTCTAAATATACAATCATGTCATCTGCAAACAGGGACAATTTGACTTCTTCTTTTCCTAACTGAATACCCTTGATTTCTTTCTCTTGCCTGATTGCCCTAGCCAGAACTTCCAACACTATGTTGAATAGGAGTGGTGAGAGAGGGCATCCCTGTCTTGTGCCAGTTTTCAAAGGGAATTTTTCCAGTTTTTGCCCATTCAGTATGATATTAGCTGTGGGTTTGTCATAAATAGCTCTTATTATTTTGAGGTACGTTCCATCAATACCGAATTTGTTGAGCGTTTTTAGCATGAAGGGCTGTTGAATTTTGTCAAAAGCCTTTTCTGCATCTATTGAGATAATCATGTGGTTCTTGTCTTTGGTTCTGTTGATATGCTGGATTACGTTGATTGATTTGCGAATGTTGAACCAGCCTTGCATCCCAGGGATGAAGCCCACTTGATCATGGTGGATAAGCTTTTTCCTTCGTTCAGGAGGTCTTGCAAGGCAGGCCTGGTGGTAATGAATTCCCTCAGCATTTGCTTGTCTGAAAAGGATTTTATTTCCCCTTTCCTTATGAAGCTTAGTATGCCTGATAATGAAATTTTTGATTGGAAATTGTTTTTTTTAAAAATTTTGAATATTGGCTCCCAATCTCTTCCAGCTTGTAGGGATTCCACTGAGAGGTCTGCTGTTAGTCTCATGGACTTCCCTTAGTAGGTGACCTGGCCTTTCTCTCTGGCTGCTGTTAACATTTTTTCTTTTCTTTTCTTTTCTTTCTTTTTTTTTTTTTTTTTTCCCAATCTTGGAGAATCTGATGATCATGTGTCTTGGAGCTGATCTTCTCATGATCTTACTGGGGTTCTCTGGATTTGAATGTTGGCCTCTCTTGCTAGGTTGGGGAAGTTCTCCTGGATATTGTGAAGTATGATTTCCATCTTAGTTCCATTCTCCCTGTCTCTTTCAGGTACCCCATCAGTCATAGGTCCTGTGTTTTTACATAATCTTATAGTTCTCAGGTTTTGTTTGTCCTTTTAATATTTTTTATCTAACCTTGTCTGGTCTGTGCTATTTCATTAAGATAGTCTTCATGCTCTGAGATCCTTTCCTCCACCTTGGTCTATTTGTTTGTTGATACTTGTGGTTGCATTGTGAAGTTCTCATCTTGTGTTTTTCAGCTCCTTCAGGTCATTTATGTTCCTGTCTAAACTAGTTATTCTGGTTAACAGCTGCTGTAATGTTTTATCATGGTTCTTATCTTCTTGAATTGGTTTAGAACAGACTCCTTTAGCTCAGCAAAGTTCATTATTCACCTTCTGAAGTCTAATTCTGTCAAGTCATTCATCTCGGCCCAAGCCTAGTTCAGTGTCCTTGCTGGAGAGGTGTTTGGAGGAGAAGTGGCACTCTGACTTTTTAAGTTTTCAGCATTTTTGCATTGATTCTTTTTCATCTTTGTGGGGTTTTCTACTTTTGATCTTTTAAGGCTGCTGATGTGGTTTTTGTGGGGTCTTTTGTTGATGTTATTGTTGCTTTCTGTTTGTTTTGCTTTTAGCAATCAGGCCTATCTTCCGTAGGGCTACTGGGGCTAACTGGTAGACCACTGCAGACCCAATTCACTTGGGTCCCTCCTGCAACTGGAGGTATCACCAGTAGAGGCTCAAGAACAGCAAAGATGGCTGTCTGTTCCTTCCTCTGGGAGCTCTATCCCAGAGGGGTACCAAGCTGATGCCAGGCAAAACACTCTGGTATGAGGTGTCTTGTGACCCTTGCTGGGAGGTCTCACCCAGTCAGGCGGCATGTGATCAGAAGCCTGTGTAACAAAGCAACTTGGCTGCCCCTTGGTTGAGCAGGTTTGGCTGCACTGGAGAGAATCTCCCTCATCTGGACTGCCAGCAGGCAGGAAAGACTAAATCCACTAAATTCAAGACCACAGTCACACCTCCCCCCAGGGTCTCCTTCCCAGGAATATCAGAGTTCTATCCATAAACCCCTGGCTATAGTTGCAGCAATTCCTGCAGGGAGGCCCTGCCCAGTGGGAAAGGATGGATCTGGTCTCACCTCAACTGGTCTCTTCTTCACAAGCCACAGCTGTTGTGCTTTGCTGTGGAGGAATTCCTCTCAGTTTAAACTGCCTAATCTCCCCAACACCAGCAGTGGAAAATGGCTGATGAGAGCCTCAGTGATGGTGGCTGCCTCTCCCTCCGGGAACTCAGTTGTCTTAGGCAGTGTCCAGCCTGCTGCCACTGGCCTTGACCCTATTGGGTTGCACAGCTCTGAGTTTGGGACCCAAGGCCCTGGTGGGGTGGGCTCACAAGGGGATCTCCTGATCCACAGGATGCACAGGATGCACAGATCTGAAGAAAGAGTGTGGTTTCCCAGGCAGGGTAGCATGGTTACTGACCGCCTCCTTTGTCTGGGTGTGAGAGTTCCCCTAATCCTGTGTGGCACCTTGGTCACTGCACCACCATGCTTTTCCTTACTCTGCATGGGTCACACTAACTGCCTAGTCTGTCCCAGTGAGAGAACCTGGATATCTCAGTTGACAGAGCAGGATTCACTTACTGTTTTTGTTCTTCTTAGTGAGAACTGCAGACTGGAGCTGCTTCAACTGGCCATCTTGGCTCCTCTCCCCTCTGTTTTTCATTGTAGATTTGGGGGGTACATGTGCAGGTTTATTATGTGGGTATATTGTGGGACATTAAAGTTTTGATATCATTTGAACCTGTCACCCAAATAGTGAACATAGTACCCAATAGGTAGTTTTTCAATCTTTTCCCCTTATCCCTTCCCTTCTTTTGAAGTCCTCAGTATATACTGTTGCCATGTTTATGTCTCTGTGTACCCACTGTTCAGCTCCCACTAATAAGTGAGAATATATAGTGTTTAGTTTTCTGTTTCTGAAGTAACTCACTTAGGATAATGGCCTCCAGCTGCATACATGTTGCTGCAAAGGACATGATTTCATCCTTTTATGGCTACATAGTATTCTATTGGGTATACATACCATATTTTCTTTATCCAATCCACAATTGATGGGCACCTAGGTTGACTCTATGTCTTTGTGGTTGTGAATAGTGCTGTAATGTGTGCACACATGCATGTATCTTTTTGGTGGAATGATTTGTTTTCCTCTGTGTATATGCCTACTAATGGGATCACTAGGTTGAATCGATTTTTAGTTATTTGAGAAATCTCAAAACTGTTTTTAACAGTGGCTGAACTAATATACATTTCCACCAACAGTGTGTGTTTCCTTTTTTTCTGCAATCTCACCAACATCTGTTATTTTGACTTGTTAATAGTAGCCATTCTGATTGCTGTGAGATGGTATCTCATTATGGTTTTGATCTGCATTTCTCTGATTATGAGTGATGTTGAATATTTTTTCATGTTTTGGGGCCAGGTCTATATCTTCTTTTGCAGTATCTATTCATGTCCTCTGTTCACTTTTTAATGGAGTTTTTTGTTTTGTTTTGTTTTGTTTTGTTTTGTTTATTAAGTTCTTGAAAGGTTTTGGATATTAGTCTTTCATCAGATGCGTAGTTTGAAAATATCTTCTCCCACTCTGTAAGTTGTCTGTTTACTTTGTTTATAGTTTCTTTTGCTGAGCAGAAGTTCTTTAGTTTAATTAGAGTTCATTGGTAATTTTTGTTTTTGTTGCATTTCTTTTTGAGGACTTAGTCATAAACTCTTTGCTAGGCCAGTGTTCAGAAGAGTATTTCCTATGTTTCCTTCTGGGATTTTTAGTTTGAGGTCTTACATTTAAGTTTTTAATCCATCTTTAGTTAATTTTTGTAAATGGTGAGAAGGTAGAGGTCAAGTTTCATTTTTCTGCATATGGTTAGCTGGTTTTCTCAGCATCATTTATTGAGTAGGGCTGATACTTCTGTCTTCATCAAGCTTACCTTTTTCCTTTGAGTTAGCAACTGTCTAATAATTATACAGTATTTTGGAACAACATGTATTGAATGGTTATATTGTGCATTAGGAAATCTACATATTTACTTCATTACCATCACACACAATTATAACACATGTATACTATATCTAATTATCAGTATATATATGAGAAAATGAACCTACAAAACTAGGAGCAAGAAAGTAGAGGGAGGTGCCACACATTTTTAAACCACCATATCTCGAGAGAATTCACTCACTGTTCTGAGGAGAGCACCAAGTCATGAGGGATCTACCCCCAGGACCCAAACACTTCAACTAGGACCCACCTCCAACACTGGAGATTGCAATTTAATATGAGATTTGATAGGGACATACATTCAAACTGTATCATTCCTCTCCTGGTCTCTCAAATCTCATGTTCTTCTCACATTGCAAAATATAATTATGACTTCTCAACAATCCCCGAAGTCTGACCTCATTCCAGCATCAAATCAATTAAAAGTCCCAAGTCTAAGGTCTCATCTGAGTCAAGGCAAATCCCTTCCACTTATAAGCCTGTAAAATCAAACAAGTTATTTACTTCCAAGATACAATGGAGGTATATGCGTAGTACCTATAATGGAATCAGGATGAGTAAACATTCCCATTCCATAAAAGAGAAACTGACCCAAAGAAAGGGGCTACATGTCCCCATAAGCTTGAAATCCAACAGGGAAATTATCAAATATTAAAGATCTAAAATAATGTTTTTTGACTCCATGTCTTACAGCTAGGGCACACTGGTGTAAGGGGTAGGCTCCCAAGGCCTTGCACAGCTCTGCCTCTGTAGTTTTGTAGGGTACATCCCCTGTGGCTACTCTCAAAGATTGAGTGCCTGTGACTTTTCCAGGCATAGAGTGAAAGCTGCCAGTGGCTCTATCATTCTGGGGTCTGAGGGATAATGGCCCCCTTCCCACAGCTTCACTATGCAATGCCCCAGTGGGAACTCTGAGTGGAGGCTCCAACCCCATATTTCCCCTCTGCCCTTACTTAGTTGAAGTTCTCTCTGTAGCCTCCACTTCTGCATCAGGCTTCTGCATGAGCAACCACACTTTCCAATACATCGTCTGAAATCTAGGCAGAGGGTGACAAACTTTCACCACTCTTATACTCTGTGCAAGTGTGGGCATAACACCACATGGAAGCTGCCAAGGTTTATGACTTGCATTCTCCAAAGTGGTAGTTCAAGGTGTATCTGGAACCTTTGAACCCTGGCTGGTGCTATAGTGGCTGGGATGTGAGAAGCTGTGCCCTGAGGCTGTGCAGAGCAGCAGAGCCCTGGTCCTGGTCCCTGGACCATTCTTCCTTCCTATGTCTCTAGGCCTGTGATGAAAGGGCCATCACAAAAGCCTCTGAAATGCCTTTGAGACATTTTTCACCTTGTCTTGGCTATTATCACTTGGCTCCTTTATAGTTATGTAATTTTCTCTAGCAGTATTTCTCTAGTATTTGCTCAGCAGACTGCTTGAATTCCTCTCTAGAAAAAGCTTCTTCTAAGTTGAATCCCTGAATAAACCAATAACAGGCTCTGAAATTGAGGCAATAATTAATAGCCTACCAACCAAAAAAAGTCCAGGACCAGACAGATTCACAACCGAATTCTACCAGAGGTACAAGGAGGAGCTGGTACCATTCCTTCTGAAACTATTCCAATCAATAGAATCCTCCTTAACTCATTTTATGAGGCCAGCATCATCCTGATACTAAAGTCTGGCAGAGACTCAACAAAAAAAGAGAATTTTAGACCAATATCCCTGATGAACGTCTATGCAAAAATCTTCAACAAAATACTGGCAAACTGAATCCAGCAGCACATCAAAAGGCTTATCCACCATGATCAAGTGGACTTCATACCTGGGATGCAAGGCTGGTTCAACATATGCAAAGCAATAAATGTAATCCAGCATATAAACAGAACCAAAGACAAAAACCACATGATCATCTCAATAGATGCCAAAAAGGACTTTGACAAAACTCAACAGCCCTTCATGCTAAAAACTCTCAATAAATTCTGTATTGATGGGACGTATTTCAAAATAATACAAGCTGTCTATGACAAACCCACAGCCAATGTCATACAGAATGGGCAAAAACTGGAAGCATTCCCCTTGAAAACTGGCATAAGACAGGGATGCCCTTTCTCACCACTCTTATTCAACATAGTGTTGGAAGTTCTAGCCAGGGCAATCAGGCAAGAGAAAGAAATAAAGTGTATTCAATTAGGAAAAGAGGAAGTCAAATTATCCCTGTTTGCAGATGACATGATTGTATATTTGGAAAACCCCATCGTCTCAGCCCAAAATCTCCTTAAGCTGATAAGCAGCTTCACCAAAGTCTCAGGATACAAAATCAATGTTCTAAAATCACAAGTGTTCTTATACACCAGTATCAGACAAACAGAGAGCCAAATCAGGAATGAACTTCCATTCACAATTGCTTCAAAGAAAATAAAATACCTAGGAATGTAACTTACAAGGGATGTGAAGGATCTCTTCAAGAAGAACTGTAAACCACTGCTTAATGAAATAAAAGACACAAACACATGGAAGAACATACCATGCTCATGGATAGGAAAAATCAATATCGTGAAAATGGCCATACTGCCCAAGGTAATTTATAGATTCAATGTCATCCCCATTAAGCTACCAATGACTTTCTTCACAGGATTGGAAAAAAAAAAAAATTCTTTAAATTTTGTATGGAACCAAAAAAGAGCCCACATTGCCAAGACAATCCTAAGCCAAAAGAACAAAGCTGGAGGCATCACGATACCTGACTTCAAACTATACTACAAGGCTACAGTAACCAAAACAGCATGGTACTGGTACTAAAACAGAGATATAGACCAATGGAACAGAACAGAGCCCTCAGAAATAATACCACACATCTACAACTATCTGATCTTTGACAAACCTTACAAAAACAAGAAATGGGGAAAAGGATTCCCTCTTTAATAAATGGTGCTGGGAAAACTGGCTAGTCATAAGTAGAAAGCTGAAACTGTATCCCTTCCTTACACCTTATACAAAAATTAATTCAAGATGGATTAGAGACTTAAATGTTAGACCTAAAACCATAAAAACCCTAGAGGAAAACCTAGGCAATACCATTCAGGACATAGGCATGGGCAAGGACTTCATGTTTAAAACACTAAAAGCAATGGCAACAAAAGCCAAAATTGACAAATGGTATCTAATTAAACTAAAGAGCTTCTGCACAGTGAAAGAAACTACCATCAGAGTGAACAGGCAACCTACAGAATGGGAGAAAATTTTTGCAATCTACTCATCAGACAAAGGGCTAATATCCAGAAACTATAAAGAACTTAAACAAATTTACAAGAAAAAAACAACCCCATCAAAAAGTGGGCAAAGGATATGAACAGACACTTCTCAAAAGAAGACATGTATGCAGCCAACAGATTCATGAAAAAATACTCATCATCACTGGCCATTAGAGAAATGCAAATCAAAACCACAATGAGATACCATCTCACACCAGTTAGAATGGTGATCATTAAAAAGTCAGGAAACAACAGGTGCTGGAGAGGATGTGGAGAAATAGGAACACTTTTACACTGTTGGTGGGACTATAAATTAGTTCAACCCTTGTGGAAGACAGTGTGGTGATTCCTCAAGGATTTGACCCAGCCATCCCACTACTGGGTATATACCGAAAGGATTACAAATCATGCTGCTATAAAGACACATGCACACATATATTTATTGTGGCACTATGCACAATAGCAAAGACTTGGAACCGACCCAAATGCCCATCAATGACAGACTGGATTAAGAAAATGTGACATATATACACCATGGAATACTATACAGCCATAAAAAAGATGAGTTCATGTCTTTTGTAAGGACATGGATGCAACTGGAAACCATCATTCTCAGCAAACTATTGCAAGGACAGAAAACCGAACACTGCATGTTCTCACTCATAGGTGGGAATTAAACAATGAGAACACTTGGACACAGGAAGGGGAACATGATACACCAGGGCCTGTTGTGGAGTGGGGGATGGGGAGGGATAGCATTAGGAGATATACCTAATATAAATGATGAGTTAATGGGTGCAGCACACCAACATGGCACATGTATACGTATGTAGCCTGCACGTTGTGCACATGTACCCTAGAACATAAAGTATAATTTTAAAAAAGGAGAAAAATAGAGAAAGCTGCTTCTTTCTCTGTCACATGGCCAAGCTGCAAACTTTCCAAACTTTTATACTCTGCTTCCTGTTTAAATATAAATTCCAACTTTAACTCATTTCTTTGCTCCCACATCTGAGTCTTGGTTTCAGAAGCAGCCAGGACACATCTTGAACGCTTTGCTGCTTAGAAATTTCTTCCACCAGACACCCTAGGCTATCACTCCAAAGTGCAAATTTCCACAGATCCATAGGGCCTGAATAGAATGCAGCCAACTTCTTTGCTAAGGCATAACACATGTGACCTTTGCTCTGGTT
This sequence comes from Piliocolobus tephrosceles, assembly GCF_002776525.5. Lineage (NCBI taxonomy): Eukaryota > Metazoa > Chordata > Mammalia > Primates > Cercopithecidae > Piliocolobus > Piliocolobus tephrosceles. Next base: position 26,820,049 of record NC_045444.1, on the reverse strand, counting down.
CCCAATAAGTTCATTTAGATCTGAGACCTCCTCAGCTTGAACTTCACTGTCCATATTAGTATCAGCATTTTGTCACAACCATATACCCAGTCCCTAAGAAATTTCAACCCATCCCTCATCTTCTTGTCTTCTTCTGAGCCCTCTAAACTCTTCCAATCTCTTCCTGTTACCCAGTTCCAAAGTCACTTTCACATTTTCTGGTATCTTTATAGCAAGACCCCACTGCTCTGTACCAATTATCTGTATTAGGCTGTTTTTGCATTGCTACAAAGAAATACCAGAGATTCAGTAATTTATAAAGAAAAGGGGTTTAATTTGATCATGGTTCTGCAGACTGTACAGGAAGCATAATGCCAGCATCTGCTTCTGGGGAGGTCTCAAGAAGGTTGCAATCATAGCTGTAGGTGGAGGTGGAGGAGCAGGGGCCTTACATGGTAAAGCTGGAGCAAGAGAATGGGGAGAGTTGCTACACACTTTTAAATAACCAGATTTCAAGGGAACTCACTCACTATTGTAAGGACAGCACCGAGCCATGAGGGATCTACCCCCATGACCCAAATATCACCCACCAGGCCCCACCTCCAACACGGGGCATTACAATTTAATGTGAGATTTGGTGGAGACATATATTCAAACTATATAAGCTCTATATCAAATTTATCAAAGTGCCTATCTGTTTTTAGAATGAATTTAGCATAAACAAAGAAGTGTGGCTGAGTGACCATGCCAAATCATGACCTTAGACATTCAGAAAACTTGTCTCCATCATAAGTAAGATACGGTCTGTGTCTGGATAAAGCTCAAGTGCTAATTTCAGGGTTTGAGACACTGGATCTTCTTAGTGTCTACTGGCTTTTATTCAGGCTTGGTCTCTGACTTCCCACGATGCACCTATGAATTTATTTTGGGGCCTAATGCCAATGAACATAGAAACAGCTTAACACAAATCTTTTTAAGTCTCCCCTACCTTTAAAATGCAGTTATAATTAAACAAGATCGGAGTCAAGGTATTGAAAATAGAGGTCAATTAATGTTAGTACAGGATCACTCAGAATGGTGCAGACTTTTAACCCTTTTATCCACTTAGTCTGAGTAGAGATTTTCCAGTGAAGGAAGCTCTGCTATTTTATATATAGGTATTTAGACGCATAAAATGTTGTGTGCATTAGGAGATACATTTCCAATCCCAATACTATATATTTTATTACTATTAAAACTGATGTCTTTTAGAGTAACAGTTAAGAATTGACCACCTCCTAAATTGAAGTTGATGATGACCATCCTTAATCATGTAAATTAATGTGATTTTGTAACAAGAATACGGTCAGCCTTCAGCATCCTTTGCCTCCACGTCTTCAAATTAAACCAACCATGGATTAAGCAAACCATCGATCAAAAAAATTTAGGAAAAAAACAAAACAGTAAAAATAATGCAAGTAAAAGCTAATACAGTATAGCAACTATTTTTATAGTATTTACATTGTATTTGGTAGTATAAGTAATCTAGAGATAACTTAAAATATACAGGAGGATGTGCACAGGTTATATGCAAAGTCCTCAGATAATGTGGTGTCATTCAACAATGTTTCATTATAATGTTGATGAGAAAAATAAATTGAATCCAGGCTGGCGTCACTGTCTGTGTGGAGTTTGTACATTCTTTCATGTCTGTGTAGGTTTCTTCAGGCAATCCAGTTTCTTCCAATGTCCCAAAGCTGTGCCATTAGTTAACAAGTGTATCTAAATGTTCCCAGTGTGACTGGGGAGCGGGGAGGGGGGCGGTGTGAGTACACCTTGTGATGAAATAGTGGCCTGTCCAGGGCTGGTTCCTGACTGATGCCCCGAACTGCTGGGATAGGCTCTGGTTGCCACCAGAAGCTGAATGATTATCTTACTTTGATAAATAATTGTCTTGTTTTTATTAATCTTTATTAAATGCATGCATAGCTCATATTTATTTCAGTGTTTACGATTAGAAGTGTTTTGACTGGGCAAGGGGGCTCATGTCTGTAATCCCAGCACTGTGGGAAGTGAGGCAAGAAAATCACATCAGCCAGGGTTTCAAGACCAACCCGGGCAACATAACGAGACCTCATTTCTTCAAAAACAATTTAAATTAGCTGAGGATGATGGTGCACAACTGTAGTCTCAGCTGCTCAGGAGGCTGAGGTGGGACGATCACTGTAGCCGGGGGTGTTGAGGCTGCAGTGAGCCATGATTGCACCACTGTACTCCAACTTAAAAAATGGAGCGAGATTATCTCAAAAAGCAAAAGGAAGTGTTTTGGGTCTGTATTTAGAAGTTTGGTAATGTTTTCATGACCAGAAAAATGCCATAGCAACTTAACTCTTGTTTATGTCAATTGCCCTATGGTAAAAATGGTTTCATTATACGTCAACATTTGGCTTAAAGTTGTAGTTTCCAAGAATGAATCAATTACATTAAGCAATGACTTCCTGTACTACACCATTTTATATAAGGGGATTGACCTTCCTCAGAGTTTGGTATTTTGGCTTAGGAGTGGGTCCTGGAATCAATTGCTTGAATATACCTAGAGAACTATATTTTCTTCTTGATCTACATCACCTGCATCTTTCCCCCAGAGAAAGTGAGTTATTTCTGTTTTGTTTTTGTTTTGTTTTGCTATTTAGAATCTAGACTTTTTGGCCAAGTGTGGTGGCTCACGCCTGTAATCTCAGCACTTTGGGAGGCTGAGGCAGACAGATAACAAGGTCAGGAGATCAAGACCATCCTGGTTAACACGGTGAAACCCCGTCTCTACTAAAATACAAAAAAAAAAAAAAAAAAAAAAATAGCCTGGCGTGGTGGCAGGAGCCTGTAGTCCTGGCTACTCGAGAGACTGAGGCAGGAGAATGGCATGAACCCAGCAGAAGGAGCTTGCAGTGAGCCGAGATGACGTCAATGCCCTCCAGCCTAGGTGACAGTGTGAGACTCCATCTCAAAAAATGAAAAAAAGAATCTAGACATTTTGATCATTATATCTTGGGAAAAAGTAAATTTTACACAATAATTTTTGCTGCAGTAACTGACTTTATATTATTCCCTAAGAAACTCTTTGAAGAATTCTAAGCACATCTTTTATAAGGATATTACAACTCCTTATTCTCAGAGATACTTTACTTTTTTAATTAATTGCTATTTTATAAGCAAATACATGTTTTATTAAACTCTTTATACTTCTTAAAAGCTTCTTATCTTCTATTTAGCACATTTATATAGAAACATAAAAATCGCTTTTTGTCCTGTGTTTGTGTGCTTGTGTGTGCGAAGCTAAATAATACAATGCGTTCCTTGTGGTAATTGGAATTTTAGTGAGGAGATCAGGCCGTCCATTGAGAGTCAAAAAGGGACAGTTATAATTAGCAAAGATGTTGATCTGAGGACACATTTCCAGAGAATTTTCAGAGTTTCCTTCCTGATACCATATGCTTAATGTTTCTGGTATTAGAATTAAATTATTCCTTATTTTTTTATTTTTATTTTTTGAGACGGAGTCTGGCTCTGTCGCCCAGGCTGGAGTGCAGTGGCCGGATCTCAGCTCACTACAACCTCCGCCTCCCGGGTTCACGCCATTCTCCCGCCTCAGCCTCCTGAGTAGCTGGGACCACAGGCGCCCGCCACCTCGCCCGGCTAATTTTTTGTATTTTTAGTAGAGACGGGGTTTCGCCGTGTTAGCCAGGATGGTCTCGATCTCCTGACCTCGTGATCCGCCCGTCTCGGCCTCCCAAAGTGCTGGGATTACAGGCTTGAGCCACCGCGCCGGGCCTCCTTAATTTTTATATTAACGTTAGATTAATTTATTTTGAAATAACTTGTTCGGATTTATGATCTGTACATAGCCACAAAAAGCCATCCCGAATTCTTAGTTTTTATTTTATTTTATTTTTCTGAGATGAAGTCTCTCCCTGTCACCCAGGCTGGAGTGCAATGGCAGAATCTCGGCTCACTGCACCCTCTGTCTCCCGGGTTCAAGCAATTCTCCTGCCTCAGCCACCCAAGTAGCTGGTATTACAGTCATGCACCACCAGGGCCAGCTAATATTTGTGTTTTTAGTAGAGGTGGGTTTTCACCATGTTGGCCAGGCTGGTCTCAAACTCCTGACCTCGTGATCCACCCACCTTGGTCATCCGAGGTGCTAGGATTACAGGGGTGAGCCACGGTGCAACACTGAAAGCTTACTTTTTGTTTATTTGTTTGTTTGCTTGTTTAATTATTATTATTTTTAAAGGAAAAATGGGCTGGGTGTGGTGTCTCACACCTGTAATCCCAGCACTTTGGGAGGCTGAGGTGGGCGGATCACCTGAGGTCAGGAGTTTGAGACCAGCCTGGCCAACATTGTGAAACCGGTCTCTACTAAAAATACAAAAATTAGCTAAGCATGGTGGTGGGCTCCTGTAATCCCAGCTACTCAGCAGGCTGAAGCAGGAGAATCGCTTGAACCTGGAAGGCAGAGGTTGCAGTGAGCTGAGATCACTCCAATGTTCTCCAGCCTGGGTGACAGAGCGAGATTCCCTCTCAATAAACAAATAAATAATAGGAAAAATGAAAAAATAAACCTCTTAGCACTCTGTTGTGCTATAAATTTGTCTTTATTATTAGTTCAGTTGTTAGGCTGCAAAGACTATTCCTATTTTTTATTGTCATTTATCAATAAGTTTGAAACTTGTCAAAGTAGAAATTAGAGATGCACTAGGCTTCTATTGTATTCTATGCATTTGTTAAACTAGATTTTACACTAGACACATACTCCCTTCCAAATTGTGTTTGATGGCATATCAAACTTTTAAATGATTATTCTCAAAATTAGTATTTTTTGTCCAGAATCACATTTTTGCTTGCTTCATTAACTGATTTTAGTATTTTAAGTAGGAATTTCTTGATGATAACATCACTGTGCCATATACCTGGTATAACATGAAATTTATCAGGTTCATTTTATCTACCAATCAGAAACTTGGAAGGTATAATGTTCTTTTTATCATAAGTCATGAAATATATTTGAAACCCATAATGTTTAATTACTGAAACTGATGTTTCTGATAATAAATTTTGTCTTTATGGAAGAAAAAGGAAGTGAAGATAGAAAAGAGAACAGAGAAAAGAGAGAAATTATTACTTTTGTGGCAAGTAGACTAATAAAATAATTTCTGATATAATGCTTATTTGATGTATTTTTTCTCTTTAAGTATAATTATTGTCATTTTAAAATTTTTATTTTGGACTTTCCTAATGGATTTTTGTCAGGTAACATGGGCATTTTTTTGCTGATATTTCCTGACCTCCATAAGTTTTTAATCTTATAAAGATGTTTACAAGATATTGGGATATTGGGAAATTATCATTAAAACTAAAGACAAGGAACAATAGGAACCTAATTAAGCAAGGTCATAAAACGCATGCAGCATTTCAGTTTTTTATTAAGATTCTTGTTTTCTTTTTCTTTTTCTTTTTTTTTTTTCAGGCTGTAACATCTTCTGACTTAGATTTATTTTAACATTGGGCTTTGTATTTGCCCTACCGCAGTATTTGGGAGTGAGTTGATATGGTTCTAGTTCTGTTATTAACTAGCTATGTGACTTCACACAATTCACTTTAAAACAAAAACACTCTTTTGTATAATTGCTAGAATCTCAGATATAAACATACTTTCCCCTTCAGTTCCCTTCCACTTACTTTCCTCATAATTTACGGTGTACCTCCCTCTGTTGGTGTCTGTGTGTTTGAGGGCAATATTTGTCTCTTCCCTTACTTTCTCCTTTTCTTTTTTCTTCCTCTTAACCGCTAACAATAGATGTACCTTCATCCTTTTATACTGTCATTTCTTTATGTTCCTTGGGACACCATTTCTGAAAGACATTCTTGGAAAAATGATTACATAGGCAAATGAGTTTGTGACATTTTGCATGTTATATAACCTTATTGTAGGTTATAATGCTATCAGCATGTTGAAAATTGTGAGAATTCTTTCCATAAAGTACCTATTTAACATTGTTTAGCTCTTGTATTAGTCTGTTCTCACACTGCGAACAAAAAGATACCTGAGACCTGGTAATTTATAAAGGAAAGAGATTTAATTGACTCACAGCTCAGCATAGCTGGGGAGACTTAACAATCACAGCATAAGGGAAAGCAAACACATCCTTCTTCACATGGCAGCAGCAAGAAGTGTCCAGCAAAAGGGGACCAGCAAAAAAGTCCTTTAAAAAAAACATCAGATCTCCTGCGAACTCACTCACTCTCATGAGAACAGCATGAGGATAAACACCTTCATGATTTGGCTACCTCACACCAGGTCCCTCCCATGACAGGTGGGGATTATAGGAACTACAATTCAATCTGAGATTTGAGTGTAGACACAGAGCCAAACTATCAGTTCTAGGTTTGTTATTTTATTTGAGTACTGAACACTTTCTTGGTATTGTAGCGCTGTGTCTGTGAATGTGTTTCTGTGTAGATGCTTGTTTCAAAGGATGTGATATGAGCGTGTGTATCTAATATGTATTAGCATCCCACATATTTGGTGTTTTATGATATGATTTTGATAATATTTTTTTAAAGGCCTCAGGGAGAAGGCCTTCAGATTGTATTCTCCCATCCCTTTTAAAAATATTTACTGTATCTGTGGCTAAACCTATAAGGCCTGCATATACAAGGAGATATGGGACCTTGATCTAGCTTTTCTGGTTGTGGTGCAATGTGGCAAGGAGTACTCCTCTATGCCAGTAGCCAAGAGATTCAAGAGCCTACTGTAGTCCATGCAGGTCTTTTGATGCTAACAGATGGCCATAGTCATTGGCACTACCAATGCTGCAACGGTCTCATCAAGGTGAATGTTTGGCCCCGAAGATGATTGACTCATGTACTTTGAAACACAAATTACTGGAACCTGTTCTGCTTCTGGGCCAGGAGCAGTTTGCAAGTGTGGACATGATGTCTGTGTGAAGGATGGTGGTCATGAGGCCCAGTTTTATGCTACCCATCAGTCCATCTCCAAATCCCTGTTGTCCCATTACCAGAAATATATGGATAAAGCTTTCAAGAAGGCAAAAGACATTCTCAGTCAGTATAATCAGATACTGCTGGTAGCTGATGTATTTCCAGAACTGAATGATAGAGAAAGCCCTATGTATACTACTTCCCAACTATTAGTCTAATTTTCTAACCTTTAAATAAATCTGTTTTAAATCATGCTTCCCATGCCGGACACAGTGGCTCATGCCTGTAATCCTAGCACTTTGGGAGACTGAGGTGGGTGGATCAACTGAGGTCAGAAGTTCAAGATTGGCCTGGTCAACATGGTGAAACCCCATCTTCACTAAATAAACAAAAATAAGCCAGGCGTGTTGGCGGGTGCCTGTAATCTCAGCTACTCAGGAAGCTGAGGCGGGAGAATCGCTTGAACCCGGGAAGCAGAAGTTGCAGTGAGCTGAGATTGCACCATTGAGCTCCAATCCAGCCTAGGCAACAGGAGCGAAACTTCATCTCAAAAACAAAACAAACAAAAACAAAAACATGCTCCTCAAATGTGCTAGAGGATATTAATTGTTAGTCTTAGATGCTTCATACACACAAAATATTATTTCCATAACTAAAGAAGCTTCTATTTTAGATTTTTATGTTGTTGGTAAATAACCATTTTGCTTACGAAAAACAAAATAACAGCAACAAAGAAACCTTTGTAGAATTCCGTTGTGATTTGATACAATATTTCAGCTTATGTGAACCCCTGAGAATAATTCATTGCCATATGAAATACCTCACTTGGCCTTAAGACTTAGTTTGGCATTTTACATTGTTTGAAAATATATGGGTACTTTGTTTGGAGTTGTGAGAGGTAGACAAAATAAAAATAATTACAAAGTCTAATTTGTCTTTATAGAATATTAATTGTGTCTGAGAGAATAATTTTTCTAACTCTGTATATCAGTCTAGGTTGTGTGCAAGGAACAGAAACCTCACCACTTAAGTCAGAAAGTGCTTTAATACATCATGCTCTCAAAATTGTTAAATGAGATATGGGAGAGAATTCTAGAATGTGCCTTTGGAAATGACACCCAGAACAACATAAAATTTAGGGACTCCTATTTTGTAGTCTTTACCAGAATTGTGCTGAAATCAGGAACCCACTACTACTGCTTCGGATGACTGAATACTCTGGAAATCTGAAATTGTACACCCACAGCTGCAATCCAAGAATTAGAAAGGCTTGTGCTGAAGCCATGACATTATTGTTGTGACACACACTACTTCTTGTCACCCAGGAAGCTGGATGATGGACTCTGAAACACAACTCCAAGTAAATGTCTTATTACTAACCATCATGCTTGCCAGCTGGAAAAGTTAAAATTGTCAGCAAGGTAGCCTCACTCGCACTTCTGCTTGCAAATTTCCAAATGCACTTTGATTAGCATGCAGAACCTTAGTTTCAAGTGTGTGTGGAAAAGATAGTTTTAAGATTTCCAATCACCTCAAATGGACGGAGGATAGAATGAGGCTGAAAGAGCCAATCCAGGGTACCCACTACAATTGTTTTTGGTGTTCTTTGTCCAGAAATAGTGGCAATTCTTTCTTAACAGAAATTCCTTACCCTGGGTACTTATGAGGACAGTAAAACCAGCATAGGAAATGGTTGTTACTATGTTTTGTCCTCTTTGGGGAATCTTAAAAATAGTTTTCTTGGTGATCTGGCTTCAGGGTGTGTGTGTGTGTGTGTGTGTGTGTGTAAATAGTTTACTTCCTCACCTCACATTATTTTTATTCAGAGTTATGTCATAATATGGTTTTGACAGTTCCGTATCTTCCCTTGGCATCACCAGCTCGCTTAAAGAAAAGACTCCCATATTTTCTCCACGGTGCCTCATTAGGCCCAGTCTATTGTTTGCTCCTCTCAAGTGATTTCGGAAACTCGTCAAGTATTTCATCTTCTTTCATGGCTATCAAAGAAAGGGTCACTTCTGGTAGGAAGAAAGATGGCATCATTGAATTCTACTGACATACAAATGCAGGCTTTTAAAATAAATGAACTTTTTCTTGTTTGTCTTTTGTTATCTCAAAGGGAGATATTTAGTTGTCTCCAAATTTCTGAACAGAAACCATTTTTAGTTAAATGTTTTTCAAAGACATTTGAAAAATAAGGCTTTGCTTTAGCCTTTTCTCTGTATCAGATGCAAATTTTACTCTTTCATCTTTGAGTAGTTGATTTGCAAGAAGAATATACAATTGAGTAAATTAGAACTATCGTCGTTCTCTCCACAAAGATTTTGGACTGAAAGGAGTGCATTAAGTTTGCAATTACTCATGCAAAATGCCATGGGGAATTAAATCATGTACTTACATAAATTGTGAAAAAATTGTTATTGCTAAAATACAGATCATAGAGGCAAAATTATTTAATGTATACATTATGCAAATAATCCCCTCAATGTTCCACCCCATTCTATGTGAATAGCCCAAGTTTCTACTTTGGGACTCTCATTGTTATCTGTCCTATGTCCATGGGATGATATTCACACAGAATTACATGGAGAGTCAAGGTAATTATTCTGATAAACTCAAGTTCAATCATCTCAATTTTTCCCTCTTGAATTATACAGGTAATCAATTATTTTTTTGAAGTCATATTGAATGTAGCACTTAATTTTAATCATCATATAAAGTTAGAAAATAATGGAAGGTGATTCTAGCCTGATATATAACAAACATCTAAATTTATTAGAGCTTTTTGGAACTTTTACAAGAAATATTACTTGAATAATATTGATATTTTGTCTTGGTCAGAGATCAGGTGATACTACCATATGTAAACCAATGTTTTAAAATATTGGTTTTTAAAAATTAGGTATTTTTCAATATAAGATTATACCTAAGATGGGCATGGAGCTATTATGTAATGTATATGCCTCATATACATCTCTTAAATTCTTTTTTTTTTTTTTTTTTTTTTTTTTGAGATAATCTTGCTCTGTCACCCAAGCTAGGGTGCAGTGGCATGATCTTGGCTCACTGCATACTTTGCCTCTCAGCTTCAAGAGATTATCCTACTTCAGCCTCCCGAATAGCTGGGATTATAGGCACCCACCACCACACCTGGCTAATTTTTGTATTTTTAGTAGGGATGGGGTTTCACCATCTTGGCCCAGCTGGTCTTGGCCTCCTGACTTTGTGATCCACCCACCTTGGCCTCCTAAAGTGTCATCTCTTAAATTCTTACAAATATGTGTTATTTTCAAAACTTACTGTTGGCAATTATTTATTATGGATAAATTTCAATATGAGTACATATTTGATAGTTTTCCTTTCCTCGTCTCAAGCATATAACTACATTTATTTCTTGGTAATCACATCTGAAGTGCTGTGGGGCAAATCCCTAGGAAAATAGCACCCCAATTTCTATCTGGACTCGTCCTAGGCTACCTTTGGAAGTGAAATATCTGAGGTGGAGGACCATAAACTGGCCATCACAGGACCATTCCAAATCTGGATTTCTCTCGTATCATTCCCCAACACAGATGTTCTAACAACTTTCAGGATGCCTCAGTGTTACTCCTGGAAGTAATTTCTCCCCATGTCAAACAAATGAAACAAGTCATTTGGTGATTGGTTTTGATTGTTGGACTTGATTCTTGCAAAAATGACAATCAAAGGCACTTACTGATTTTTATAAGCTATGTCTTCAAGAACGTGTGCCATTTTATTACCATTATGTAATTAATTTTGACAAATCAAGAGAGTTTAATATCTAAAATATTTGTTCAACCCCATTAAAATTGGGCAAAGATGTGAGGGTGTCAATTTTAGATCTTTCCTGCTTTCTTTTGTGGGCATTTAATGCCATAAATTTCCCTCTACACTCTGTTTTAAATGTGTTGCAGAGATTCTGGTACATTGTGTCTGTTCTCATTGGTTTCAAAGAACATCTTTATTTCTTCCTTCATTTTGTTATATACCCAGTAGTCATTCAGGAGCAGGTTTTTCTGTTTCCATGTAGTTGTGCGGTTTTGAATGAATTTCTTAATCCTGAGTTCTAATTTGATTGCACTGTGGTCTGAGAGACCATTTGTTATGATTTCTGTTCTTTTGCATTTGCTGAGGAGTGTTTTACTTCCAGTTATGTGGTCAATTTTAGAATAACTGTGATGAGGTGCTGAGAAAAATGTATATTCTGTTGATTTGGGGTTCTGTAGGTCCGCTTGGTCCAGAGCTGAGTTCAAGTCCTGAATATCCTTGTTAATTTTCTATCTTGATCTGACATTGACAGTGGTGTGTTAAAGTCTCCTCCTATTATTGTGTGGAAGTCTAAGTTTCTTTGTAGGTCTCTAAGAACTTGCTTTATGATTCTGAGTTCTCCTGTATTGGGTGCATATATATTTAGAATAGTTAGCTCTTCTTGCAGCATTGATCCCTTTACCATTATGTAATGCTCTTTGTCTCTTTTGATCTTTGTTGCTTTAAAGTCTCTTTTATCAGAGTGTAGCATTGCAACTCCTATTTTTTCTTTTCTTTTCTTTTCTTTTTTTTTTTTTTTTTTTTTTTGCTTTCCATTTGCTTGGTAAATATTCCTCCATCCTTTTACTTTGAGCCTATGTGTGTCTTTGCACGTGAAATGTGAGATGGGTCTCCTGAATACAGCATACCAATGGGTCCTGACTCTTTATCCAATTTGCAACTCTGTGTCTTTTAATTGGAGCATTTAGCCTGTTTACATTTAAGGTTAATATTGTTATGTGTGAATTTGATCCTGTCATTACGATGCTAGTTTTGCTCCTTAGTTGATGTAGTTTCTTCATAGTGTTGATGTTCTTTACAATTTGCTATGTTTTTGCAGTGGCTGGTACCAGTTGTTCCTTTGCATGTTTAGTGCTTCCTTCAGGAACACTTGTAAGGCAGGCCTGGTGGTGGCAAAACAGAACAGAAAACCAAATATTGCATGTTATCACTCATAAGTGGGAGTTGAACAATGAGAACACATGGTCATAGGGAGGGGAACATCACACAGTGGGGCCTGTCGGGGGATGGGGATTAGGGGAGCAATAATGTTAGGAGAAATACCTAATGTAGGTGATGAGTTGATGGGTGCAGCAAACATGTATACCTATGTAACAAAACTGCACGTTCTGCATATGTACCCCAGAACATAAAATATAAATAATTGGGCAAAAACATGAGCAGACATTTCTCAAAAGAAGACATAACGTGTGGCCAACAAACATATGAAAAAGAGCTCAACATCACTGACCACTAGAGAAATGCAAATCAAAACCACAATGAGATATCATCTCACATCAATCAGAATGGCTATTACTAAAAAGTCAAAAAATAATGTGTTGTCGAGGTTGCAGAGAAAAGAGAACACTTATACCCTGTTGGTGGGAGTGTTAATTAGTTCAACCATTGTGGAAAGCAATGTGGCAATTCCTCAAAGAGCTAAAAGCAGAACCTCCATTCAGCCCAGCAATCCCGTTATTGGACATATACCCAGAAGAATAAAAATCATTCTACCATAAAGACACATGCACATGTATGTTAACTGCAGAACTATTCACAATAGCAAAGACATGGAATCAACCTTAATGTTCATCAATAGTAGAGTAGATAAAGAAAATATAGTACATATACACCAAAGAAAACTATGCAGCCACAAAAACAAAACAAGAAGCCAAGATCCTATCCTTTGCAGGAATATCGATGGAGCTGGAGTTCAGTCACAAGTGGGAGCTGAATGATGAGAACACATGGACACATGAGGTGGGAGAAGCAACACACTGAGGCCTTTTGCGGGTGGGTGTAGGGGAGAGCATCAGGAAGAATAGCTAATGGATTCTGGGCTTAATATTTAGGTGATGGAATGATCTGTGCAGCAAACCCTCATGGCATATGTTTACCTATGTAACAAATCTGCATATCCTACATATGTACCACTAAACTTAAAATTTGAAAAAAATAAAATATTTGTCAATGGAAATATGGCTGAAAAAGCATCTTACAAGTATTTGGTCACTGGGTTTCTTGGTTGCAATTTTTTTTAACAGACTGAATGCAACTGAAAACATTGATCTAACAGAACCTCCTTTTATTTACAGAATCAGTCCACTGAAAGTATTCAGTCCAGAATCATCTTCTCTAATTGTATATGAGAGCTAATACTTTGGGGAAATATACATCATTTCTATTTTCTATTTGTTGTAATTTAGATGAGTCTACAACTTGGGTAGCTTAAGAGCTATGACAAAAATGAATAATTTAAAAAGATGCAATACTTTTATTGGTATAAAAACATATGTAATAATTATATAAATATAATAATAACTTAAAATACGTATTTTTAGGGACACAAATCAAAAGGTAATCTAAAGTAATCTAATATATGCAAACAGAAGTTGTCAAGGTAATCGGTAGTCTCAAATAAAACCGTAGACTAGGTGTCAGTAAATTCTTTCTTAGAGGATAGGATCAAGAGCCATAAAGTTCCATGACTCTGAGTCAGAAAATGCTTCTTGGTAGGGGATAGATAAGAAAGCACTCTAGATAGCCCTCCAGATAATCGCAAGCAGCAGGGCTGTAAAATCAAGATGTGGCAGTTTTAATGCATAAGTGGACATGGTAGTATTTCATCCTCAGTACGACATTTTGTCAGGACATTATTTTGATCTTTGCTTTCTTATCCATTTTTACTCATTCAGACTCACCAGTTGTCACTATTATTTCACACAGTGTTATGGTGTTATCATCCCTCACACTATTGTTACTCACCCTGGGTACTCATTCCTGCAAATTGCTGTCTGCCTAATTGTCCTTTCATAAAATGTCTCATCTATGTTAAATAATATAGGTCCTTCTACTATACTTATTTCTCAGGTAAAGTGACTTATTAACTTTGAACTCATGGTAAAAGCAAAGAATATTGCAGCTGATTAAAGAACGAAAAAGCTATGATTTCAGATGCTGCTGAAACTGACTGAAGAGGTGAGAGCACAGATTTTAGGCAAGAATTTTTTGAGCAAAGGCTATTGTGAAAATAAGAGTATATATTTCCAAATATTCACTGAACACTTACTATGGGCTAAACACAGTTCTGGGTTTTGGAAATAACAGGAGTGAATTGCACATATAGGACCTTTGCTCATATATGGGGCTTATAGTCTAATGTGGGGACATAGTGCACCGATAAGTCACTAGTTAACTTCTCAGTGATGAAAACTACAAGGAAAATAAAATGAGGGCAATGGCATACATTGATGGGGATGAGTCACCGCATGTGTGCGCGCGTATGTGTATGTGTGTGTACATATGGTGGGATGAGTGGTCTTCTTAATATCTACTGATCAATGGAGGCCTTTCTGAAAAACTGACATTTGAGCAGATACTTGAATGAAGAGAGAGCACAAGCCATGACTATATCAGATACTATTTTGTCTTGAGGACTAAGTAATGTCTGGAAGATCATTCCATCACCTAGGCATTAAGCCCAGAATCCTTAGCTATTCTTCCTGATGCTCTCCTCCATACCCACCCCCGACAGGCCTCAGTGCATTGTTCCCTCCACCTCATGTGTCCATGTGTTTTCATCATTCAGCTCCCACTTGTGACTGAGAACTCCAGCTCCATTCATGTTACTGCAAAGCATATGATCTTGGTTTTTTGTTTTGTTTACTTTGTGGCTGCATAGTTTTCTTTGGTGTGTATGTACTATATTTTCTTTATCTAGTCTACCATTGATGAGCATTAAGGTTGATTCCACATCTTTGCTATTGTGAATAGTTCTGCAATTAACATATATATACATGTATGTTTATGGTAGAATGGTTTATTTTCTTCTGGGTATATGCCCAATAATGGGATTGCTTGGTCCGATGGTAGTTCTACTTTTAGCTCTTTGAGGAATTGCCACATTGCTTTCCACAGTGGTTGAACTAATTAACGCTCCCAACAACAGGGTATGAGCGTTCCCTTTTTTTCTGCAGCCTCGCCAGCATGTGTTGTTTTTTGACTTTTTAATAATAGTCATTCTGATTGATGTGAGATGGTATCTCATTGTGGTTTTGATTTGCATTTCTCTAGTGGTCAGTGATGTTGAGCTCTTTTTCATATGTTTGTTGGCCAGATGTATGTCTTCTTTTGAGAAATGTCTGTTTGTATTCTTTGCCCACTTTTTAATGGGGTTGGACAAACATTTTAGACACTAAACTCACTTGACTTGTCAAAATTAATGACATAATGGTAATAAAATGGCACAAGTTCTTGAAGACATAAATTATAAAAATCAATAAATGCCTTTGCCTTTTTTTTTTTTTTTTTCAAGAATTGAGTCTTAAGGAGCTTACTCTGCAGATTCAAAGAAAAGCAGAGATGAGTGTGACTACAGTAGAGTGAGCAAGGGCAATATGGGAACAGGGAGTTTAGGTACCTTTTAGTTCATATTAAAGAGTTTAAAGTCTCTCCTGATCATAGTGGAAAGCCATTGGAGATTTTTAAGTAAAGGAGCAATATTTTGGAAAAAAAAATGTGGAGTGAAGATTTAGAGTAAAACCTGTTGTTGATTAAAACTATGTAGAAGAAACAATAACACAAATAAAAGCCCATTGAGCCTCAGTTCCTGAGTGGCCTTCATGGTAAAATGTTATAAGAGAAATACTCTAAAGAGTTTTAACATAAAATTGAGCTACAGTCTAGTAAGCTGAGATATTTGTAAAGAAATTGATGATAATACTTCTGAAAGTATTTGTGCAGGATGGACTGGAACAGAACCCTGATCACAAGGAGCACTGATTTCTTCTATGGTGTCATGGTGTAATTTTTGTTTTGCAATGATCACTCTGGGTTCTCTGTGAGGAACTTTATAGTGAGTCTAGAAAGGAAGCAGAGAGACCAGTTAAGAAACTATTATAGCCATCCAAAAGAGACAAGATAGTGTCTAAACAAGGAGAGTAATGGCAGATATGGAAAGAAGTGGAACGTTTCAAGAGGAGGCTTTAAGATTGACAGATTGAATATATGATGAATTGGGGAGAGATAAAAATGGAATGTATGAATCCATTTGATTTGTGGATCGAATAAAAATATGATGTTTGACTACTGGGAAAAAGACACCTCTGCATAAACTATGTTTTCTGCTGTAGGGATGGCATAATCCTGGAGTCTTTTCTAAGTGCATCTACCATAGGAAATTAAATTGGCCTGTGGCCTGTGCTAGAAGAAAGAATTCGGGAAATGGTGGAAAAGTGAGTGGAAGGAGGTACAAAAGCTCAGTCACTTGTGCCCTCTCCCCCAAACAAAAAGTATAAGAATATCCAAGACCCTGCACAGATACCTGGTATTGACCTGCCACTACATGACAGGAGCACTTTCCCTGTCTTTTTCCAGAAAGACATGCACGGGTTCTACATAGAGCTTTGTGACTACTAGCATTCAGAAATGTCCTAGATACTTATTTTGAATTCATTTTATCTGTTTAAGAAACAGGATCGGAGCATAGATGGGGCAGTCTTTCATTAAAGGAATAAGGAAGGGCTCTGTAAGGTGCCACAGAGTCTTTTCTGATTTAGGATGTGCTTGCTCATTGAACTTCCTTAATACCATTTTAATTACTGTACCAACCTGACAGAGTCTTTGTTTGTTCAACTCAGTTTACTTAATTCCATCCAGGGATAAAGTAAGTCATGCTTCTGGATAAAGATTATAGTGACATATAAAAGTAAAAATAATTGCAATTATACCATCTTATTCAGTAGGCATTTTCAAATGTTCTTGCAAAGAAATGTGGTATAAAACCTAAATGTTAATTTCCCACTTAAACCATTCAAGAGATATGTAAATCGAGGAAAATGGAATAGATTTCTTTATAATTTTACCTTTTTCTTTAACATCACAACTTATGGAGCCATAATTGAGTAGAAATAAAAATGTTAAAATATTCATAATATACAAGAACAGAAATGTGAATAGAAACAAATCTGCATTTGGAATTTTTCTGATTTTCTGTGATGTCTTCAAAATTTCTGCCATACCTCTTGGCTCCTACACCAAAGCTAGAAGGCAACTTAAATGTATCCCATTAAATATGATTACATATTTAATATTGACTAAAGAAAGGTGGTGAGTTTCTGTCACATAACTTCACTACTGCTTTGATTCTCTTTGAAGTTTCCATATTTCCCTCCTGGAAATTGCAGTATGTTCCTAACCGGTCACTGGTTTTCAGACTTTTCCCTTTTATCCATACAGCAACCAGGATGATCTTTTTCAAATGCTGAATAGATATCTTCTTGCCCTGCTTGAAATAGTCGCTGGTGACCTTCCATGAAACACTGCAGAGGAAACAAGAGTTTATATCATATATATTCTTTTTTAAAGTCTACTCTAAGTACAGTCAAAAATTCTTTTGAATGTATTAACCCAAAAATATCAAAAGAAAGAAGAGACAAATAATGTGAGACAATTTAGGACAACAAGGAGTGGATAATTGAATAATAAATGAATAAGATTTCATATTTTCCTGCTTTGTTGATCAAGTACAAGTAAGAATCTAAGATAAGAACCCCAGCAAGGCTAAACATTTAGAGACCTCGGGCACGAATGAAGGTGGGGTTTTTCAGTGGGGTTGGGAATAAGAGGATTAGCTTAGTTAGGGCCTGTTTTGAAAATAGCTGGAGCTCTAGGTTCCCTAATACAACCTCAACAGACAGGCAATTTTTTATCCACTACTGCATTAGTCTGATCTCATGTTGCTAATAAAGATATACCAGTGGCTGGATAATTTATAAAGGAAAGAGGTTTAATTGACTCAAAGTTTCATATAGTTGGAAAGGCCTCACAATCATGGCAGAAGGCAAATGAGGATCAAAATTATGTCTTACATGGCGGCAGGCAAGAGGCTTGAGCAGAGGAACTCCCATTTATAAATCCATCAGATCTCATGAGACTTACTACCACAAGAACAGTTCAAGGTGTGAGATACCTTGAATTGTAAGATGGGCTGGTGATACATCCACACCATATCAACTACTTCGGCAGAAAACAGGGAGTTTAATTTCAGAAGCAGTAAGTTTCAGGACTAATAAAAGGAAGCCTCCAAACCATGGCTAAGGAGTAAACCATTGTAGTTTGGAACAGGAGTGTGGTAGGCAACAGGAATGATGTCAAAAGTGAATAACAGCAACAATAAAAAAACTGAATAGAATACTGATTTTCCATTTGGGGAGGAGTTTTGTAGTTCTTTTGTAGAATTGTGCAATAATAGAATCTAACAAAGAAAAAGAAAGGCTGAAACACAAGGCAGTTAACTCTAACTCTAAAAATAACTCAAAACTTGTCCAAGGAAGGAAGTGTAGTAATACTAAACTACTTTCTCACCTATCAACAAAAATGTATATAGTCGTAATTATATAAAGACTGAATATTAATTTAACTAAAAATTAGATTGTGGGAGGATGAGGGGAGAAAAAGTATGAATATATATGTGTGTATGTGTGCATGAGTGTGGAGGGGTGTATATAGGAAGTTTCTGGTCTTATATAGCAGAAAGTAAAAAACTAATAGAAACATCTTATAGAGAATTATGAAAGTAAATACAATTCACATAGCCAAAACAATTGGAAGAGAATGGAGAGGAGTGGAGTGGACACTGCTGTTTTTTTTTATCATAAGCCTTGATGGAGTGTTTGGCTTTTTAAATCATGCACATTTACTGTATGATAGAAATAAAAATCACATTGAAAATAAAGTCATTCCTTGGTTTCACAATCCAAAATCCATCCCCTGACCATAGTTTGCAGATCCCTGCCTATCTTTGCTACCTCATATTTTCTCATTCATTCTCATTTTAGCTGCAAAATAGCCCCTTTCACCCCTGCTTCTCATTTTCAGAAAATGCCGAGTAATTTCTGCTTGGTAGGCCTTACCCCCCAAATTCCACATAGCTAGCATCTTCTTGTCAGAGCTCAGTTCAAATATCATCCCTCTCAGGATGGCTTCCTGAAACAGCCACTCTCTGCCATTTTTCTGTTTTATTTTCTTCATAACACTAGTCCTATCTGATGCTGCCCTTCTTGGGAATGGGAAAATATAAGGGATCCAGGCCTTGGTTGTGCCCCAGGGCAGTAGTTTTAACACAGAATCACACTTTGATAAAATAGAGCAGACATTTTCAAGAAAGTGTGTCTTTAAATTTCTCAGGGTTCATTTATGGATTATACTCTGTTTTCAGCATTAGAGCTGCATGATGGATAATTTCAGGAATCCAAAACAGTTATTGATGTAGGCAGTCTTGTTTAAATGTTGGTCAGAAAATAATAGCCAAATGGTGGGAAGCTAACAAAATTCATCTTTAAAAGTTGGAGGGATTTGACTATTCAGGTATCTTTTGCTGCATAGATTATTCCAAGGTTTGCTGACTTTAAAAACAGCAAAGATTATTATCTTTTAGTTTCCATGGGTCAGAAATTCAGGAGTGGCTTAGTGAGGTGGTTCTGTTATAGAGACTCTCATGAGGTTGCAATCAAGATGTTAGCCAGAACTGCAGGCATCTGGCATCTTAACTGGAGCTAGAAGACAGGCTTCCAGGCTCACTCTTGTGGCTGCTGACAGGAAACCTCAGTTCCTTGCAGTATAGACCACATAGAGCTGCTTGAGTGCCCTCATAGCATGGCAGGTGGCTTCCACCAGAGTGAGTGATCCAAAGAGAGAGAACTGAATGGAAGTTACAATGCCTTTTATGACTTACCCCCAAAAATCATACTCCATCATCTCTTCCACATTCAGTTCAGTAGAATAATGAAGAACAGCCCACCTTCAGGTGGAGAATTAAACTTCATCTCTTGAAAGGAGGAGTATCAAAGAATTTGTGGGCATATTTTTAAATTATCACAACTACTGCATATCTTATTAATGTATTGCTTTAGTACTGTAATATTCTCTAGTACATGCATATCACAAGCAGTCACAAAGATATAAATTAAAGGGCAGTCTTTTTGTTCCCTCTGGGAGATAACTAATATTTTTGAAAAATCTACTGCATATCACTATCCTGGATTTTTAATATTTGTTATCTGATTTAATTGCCTTACCACTTTGGAATCTTGGTATTTTGTTTATTTAACATAAGGACAACTACTCTTATTGATGTTAGTAACCTTCTCAAAAACATGTTTAATTAGATGACTAAGCTGAACCAAATGATATATGGTATTTTCTTCGCCATGGTGTCATCACACCAGTGGCCCTTGGTTCACTATGGTTGCAGATAGGTTTGGTTGAATACACAAAATGCTTTATAAATTTTAAAAATTAGTTTATAACATTGAAAAATTGAGAGATTTCAACTGAAATCTGGAAATCATGTTTTGAAGTTCTTCGAAGCAATGAAGTATCTCTAGATCAAAACAAGTGCTGAAGTTAAGGCTGCCTTTTTTAGGTAGGTGTATACTTTCTGGCCATCATCTAGATTTGCCACAGTCCTGATTAATAAATTTAGCCTATTTATGTTCTCATTCTGATCCTTGTAGACATTTAAATTTGCCATTTCTGGTTGGCGGAAAATCAATATAGAAAACAAAGAAGAAATCAAGTACTGACAATTGCCAGTGTATAATTTTCAAAAAGTTAAAAACATGACTTACGTAAATATATAGAAAGTGTATGTCAAGCAATCATTTAGCTCATTAACAAGAGAACCAGCAGGATGGCAAAACTGTTTCAAAGTAGAGTGGAAGAGGTTGAAATATTTGTAATCGATGAAAGAAAAAGTACTGATATAAGATTGCAAAGTTACAGATAAAACCAGTCAATATTGTACTGGACAATAAAAGTATAAACTTTGCAGTTATATTTTCTACTTGATGGAAATCATTTGCATCTCTATTGGAGAAAAATATTTTTAATGCATTGATCTACAAATTAAATCCATAGAGAATGAGACCTAAGCAATATTTGCTTGAAATGGTAAGTCAAACAAAGGTATATTCCCCAGGAGAATGAACTAATCCTTGGATGACCATCTTAGACAATGATTCAGAATGACATAAAAAAGACATGCCCCAAATTCCTTTTATTTACTTTTTTTTTTTTTTTTTTTTTTTTTTAAGCAAGATTTGACTTTCTCAATTTTGTGGTTTTTTTTTTTTTTAACTTTTATTTTAGGTTCGGGGTACAAGTGCAGGTTTGTTACATAGGTAAACTTGTATTACAGGGGTTTGTTGTACAGATTATTTCATTGCCCATTACCCAAAAGTTGTCTCTTCTACTCCTCTCCCTCCTCCCACCCTTCATCCTCAAGTAGACACCAGTGTCTATTGTTCCCTTCTTTGTGTTCATGAGTTCTCATCATTTAGCTTCTACTAATACATAAGAACATGCAGTGTTTTCTGTTCCTGTCTTAGTTTGCTAATAATCTCCAGCTCCATTCATATGCCTGCAAATGACATCTCATTCTTTTTTATGGCTGCATAGTATTCCATGGTATATATGCCCCACGTTTTCTTTATCCAGTCAGTCACTGATGAGCATTTAGGTTGATTCCATATCTTTTCTATTGTGAATAGTGCTTATAGTGCTGCGTTGAACATTCATGTGCTTGTGTCTTTATGATAGAATGATTTATATTCCTCTGGGTATGTACACAGTAATGAGATTGCTGGGTTAAATGGTAGTTCTGCTTTTAGCTCTTTGAGGAATTGCCATACTGCTTTCCACAATGGTTGAACTAATTTACAATCACATCAACAATGTATAAGTGTTCCCTTTCCTCTGCAACCTTGCCAGCGTCTGTTATTTTTTGACTTTAAAATGTTTTGGCTCTACGTTCACCAATTCTGGTAATTAATTATTTGCCTTATAACAAAAAATGTGATGAATCGTTTTATAGCCAATTATAAGTTATCATCATGACTATTCATTTTTTGAACTCTTTTCTAAATGTTTCATTCTCATTAATACTGGGTGCAAATTTAAGTTTTTAAACCTGACAAATAACAAGTTTAAAAAACAAATAACAAGTGGCTTATATTTATATATTACTTTACAAGTTTCAAAATATTTTTATTATTTTATTCCTCTAATTTTGCCAATGTTGATATTTAGAGTTATCTATATTTCAGAAGGTGAGTGGTCCATATTTTCAGATGTTATCAAAATAGAGCAGAAAAGTTCTCAGTAACTTTTGACAATGAAGGAATTTTCAGTAATCAAAATAAGAGCCACTTCAAAGGAACAATGAGAGCAAAATCCAGGTGACTTTTGGTTGAAAAAAAGAATAAGCAGCAACTAAAAAAATATAGTAAGAAGAAAATATTTAAAATTTTGTTCCAGTAACAGTAAAGAAACAAGGGCCTTACATTTTGAGATATTTTAGTAATGTCATGAAATGATTATGGTTATTTTCAGTCATCTCCTATGAACTTTGTTATATTTCAGCAGCATTAAGGTAAAATACTCAATACTTTAGGAAATTCACTTCGCTCCTAAAATGTTCAAATCATTTTCTGATTTCTGAAGACAGATATATAATGTAGACTTTTAAAATTTCTAATTTCTGGGCCAGTTGAAAAAAAGCTTCCTGTAATTTGGAACACCTTTAAGTGCTTATTAAATTTGGTCAAATTTATCTATCCATTCATCCATCTAATGTATTTGTTTATTGGCTTACTTGCTTGAACTCTTTGTCTAATTGCTTCAACTCTCTAATTCTAATACAAATCAAATTAAAAGCACACACTTCAACTATAAAATGAGAAAGCCAATTCCCCATAGTTACTAAGTGTTTGGCTTATTATTAATTTCTGTAGTGAGGTCTCAATGCTTCAGAGTTGCTTGGTTGTTAACAATATCTTTTGTTTCAGTAGCAGAAAATCTTTCTGAAATGATAAAGAGTTGAGAGAAGGTATGAAGGCTGTCAAACAGCTCTTTTGTCTGAAATTACAATTGTATAGACTAAAGCAACTGCATGCCCAGCTTGAGGGATGGGTCATTGAATGGACTCTGGCACATACTTTATCTGAACCCAAGGTATTTGAAATGACATTTGAAACAGTGAGTTCTGAGCTCTAGCTGATATAATAATACAAAAAGACTCAAAAACAAAGCAAGCCATACATTCCACATTTCTCAAGACAGATAAATAATTCACACTTTAAAAAAGTCCTGGTTAATGGACTGGTTAAAAAAAAAGTTTCTTTTTGCTTGGGAAACACTTGAATATTTATGATTTTATAAAGACTGTATAATTTAGGAATAAAACTATTAATAGCCTGAAAATCTCTATCCAATTAATTACAATATCTTCTTTCTGCTTATCCTTGTAGGAGATGATAGCCATTCGCACAAAGTTGCTGCCTTCTCTACCTTGTTTTGACAACATACCCTTACAAATGATAATGCTGACACATACATCTATGTTAGTCCTTCTATTGAGAGAACATCATTCACTGAAGCAGCATGTTACTGAGGAAGTATATTGAGGCATAGAGTAGGCAGAATGTTTAGGCTGAGATTGCAGAAGGAAACTCTTACAGGGGAGAAAAATATATAATTTTTACTCATTTTAAGTTCTCCAGCTGGGACCATGCCAATTAGACTAACAAAAGACAGATTAACAAGAGAAAAATACACACATTTAATTAATAGAAGTTTTATGTGACACAGAAGCATTCATAAGGAAATGAACACCCAAAGAGATGATTGAGCCTGAGTGTTTTCATACTAGGTATGATGAAGAGTGGAAAGTTACTGACAGAATGTGATAGGGCATGGTTAAGAGCTAAGAATAATAAATGGATCATTTAGCATCTCCCATTTGTTCAGAATTCTGGTTCCCACCATCTTTGGAAATAAGAATATATCTTTCCTCTGGAGGTAGGGAGGTCACCTCTCACATGAAGAACTTATGACCTACTCCAGGGGAGAAGGGGAAGGTTAGAGAGTTTTTGCAGCATCTGCTCTTTCTCTGACCTTCAGAGGAAAGGTGAAAGTTAGGAAGTGCTTCTTGCACCTGCTGTTTCTCAAATTCCTTCAATATGCCAAAGTGCCATATTTTGGAGTAGCGTGTTCATAACCTTGTCACTCTGTTTAGTCAGTGAATCATAGTTTAATTCTAAGTTCAAGCAAGGAAGTATCAAAGTATAATTTTCAAAAGTTAAAAATATGACTATAATGAAAATCTAGAATGAACATAGATCAGAAAATTACTTATGGCATTATTGAGGGAAACACACCAGTACTACTGGTCTAACTTCATTAGAGGAATTGGGTATTTATAAGCATTTTGATGAAAACAAATATTTAAATGAGATTCATAGGTTAGGCATATAAATGTTTAATGCCTCGCAGGGCAATAAAATCCTAGCTTTTGAGCTTATCCTTTTTATCAGAGAAGTATCTACAAATTAACATGTAATTTCAGTGTATGTCTGATCAAAAAATAAGTCAAAGACGGATACACTCTTCTAGAGCTGCAGTATCAAGAATAGTGTAGGGACAAAAGGAACTTTGCTTCTGTCCTGTGAAGATTCTGTACTTTCAGTCTGTAATAAACTGGACAGCAGACATATTAACAGGAGAAAAGGGGTGTCAATTTATTACATGCATACTCACTGGGGTTCCACAAAGTATATGACTCCAAAAAGGAGCAGATGACTGAAGTTAATATAGTATCCTAAGCTACAGAAAACAATAAAGGCATGGATTTGAGGTGGTGACAGGTTATGGGAGGTTGAGGGGAGGAAATGCATGGAGAATAAAGGCTGTCTTGATATGCAGATTCTGTCAGGTAGCAGTCCTCAGCAAAAGAGGTGATGTGTTGACCTTCAGCCTCTTTTCCTCTGACTTTATCTTTCCGGTCTGATGAGATTATAGGGAGTGGGTTTATGACAGATTTTTCTTTTATTCTCCTCTCCTCTCCTCTTTTCTCCTCTCTTCTCTCTTCTCTTCTCTTTTTTCTTCTGAAGGAACTTCCCTATGTCAGATAAAAGAACTTCAGAAAAAACCCATCCCTGCATTGGCTGCTCCCCAGGTGCTTTGCAGTCTGAAGTCCAAAGCAGCATATATTTTGGGATATTTTTTTCTGAGCTCTGACAGTAGCCACTAGGTACCTATGTCATTTAAATTTAAATTCCAGTTAATTAAAATGAGATATGATAAAAATTCAGTTTACCAGTCATAGTAGCCACATGTTAAATTTGGCTAGTGGTTACTTTATTGGACAGCATAAATAGGAATATTTTTATTGTTGACCTAAAAGGAAGAAGCTGAGGCCAAATTAATCTAAGTAGAAAGTTTACTTGGGCCAAGCTTGAGAATTGCAACCCAGTAGTACAGATTCAATTGGCTCTGAATGTATACTCCTATTAGCAGTAGTTACAAGTAGGTTT